>NC_092830.1:20499909-20547409 GCF_039878825.1 Excalfactoria chinensis | reverse complement strand
GATGGAGGGACAAACAGATAGGTGTGGATGAGAATGGTTCTCTAGATGGATTTGCGCGGTACAGAGGGAGAGTTGGCTGAACACACCAAAAACAGGGATGGCTGGGGTGATTAAGAAAGGTGAAAATTGAGCTGGATGTGCCTTATCAGGCTGAGAGCAGTAAGCACACTCATAGTGGGGAATTTTTGAAATCAAAGAGAATCATGAGCAGTAGAATCCTTCCAAGATTCCTAAACTTACTGAAATTGATGGTAAGGTCTTTATTCTGTGCTGTTCCCATGCTCTGAGGTGGTGCTCATTTTGAATGCAAAATCAGTGTCCATAACATGAGAGACACAGGGTTGCATTGGCTGTTGGGGAAAAGACAGTCAAATGTTTTGCCTTCTTGAAGGAAGCAGAAAATAACCTGGGACTGGAGGCTAATTAAATGAGTTGCAGACATCTGCAAAAATTTCCAGCTTGGAAAGCCATTTGAGTGGTTATTTCTAAACTGTCAGCATTAGGTTTCAGAACTGACACACAGAGGTGGGTATAGGCAGCTTGTGCCTTTCTCAGCTACCATCCAGACTGTCTGTGGACTTAGGTAGACATCACTGGGTGTGTGTGTGTGTTCAGTTCCCCTCCTTAATATCTCATCCAGGCAACATAATTTTTTTTATTCTTTTTTTTTTTTTTTTTTTTTTTTTTCTCCTTATTTATTTATTTTATTATTATGTTGAGAAAGTTGATATCATTACAACTCAGTTTTGAGGATTCATCTACAAATTCCTTGGTACTCACATCTTCAGCTATGGAAAGTCTGAGGTGAAATCAAACATTTTTACACTCCAGAAATCATAGAGTCATAGAATGGTTTGGATTGGAAGGGACCTTTTAGATCATCATGTTCCATCTCTCCTGCCATAGGCAGGGACATGTCCCACTAGACCAGGTTGCTCAAAGCCCCATCCAGCCTGGCCTTGAATGCCTCCAGGGAGGGAGCATCTACATCCTCACTGGGCAAGCTGTTCCAGTGTCTCACCACCCTCACCTAGGTTTGCAAACAGAGAATAGCAGATATGAAATATGCTGGCATATTTGCAATTGCAGCATTGCTGTTGTTGCAATTATATTCACTCTACAGTACAAGCACTAAACCCAAATATTCACATTAGGAGAAGAGTTACTGAACCAACATGTCTCTTTGCTCTTCATGCGTCCAGTCCCAGGAGCTGGGCAGAAGCGCCACCATCTCCAGGAGCAGTGGGAGGCAATGCCTTGTCAGGGCACTTGTGCAGAAGGATACAGAAAAAAATTCAGAGCTGTCAGTGGAGTTAAAGTCACCTGTAGGGAAGGTTGGATAACACTGCAAAGTCTGCCCACATCAGCTGGAACCAAGAGGTTGGCATTAAACTATTTCTCTGACCTTCTTACTCTTTCCACCCCTTTGCTCTTGTGTCTTCTGCTTTATTCAGACCAAGTGCTGACTTTCTTTCTTGGCCCCAGACTCCAGTCCCATTTTTCCTCCCCTGTTTTCCACAGATATTTTACCCCACACTGTTCCTGAATGCTCAAGTCTATCCACATCCCCAGCTAGTTTTCCAGCTCTGGCTGGGGAAAACTCTGGCAAAATGACCTGGCCCTATTCAGAGGCAAAGTAGAGCAAAAGGACTATCTCCAGTGGCAGAGGCAGAGTGAGATGTTTGCCCTGACCCAGGACCAGCCTAACCCAAGCAGCCCAGTCAAGGAGACCTGATTGTTAGTTCAGCTACCATCAAGTCTCAGAAGAGTCTCAGAGAGAAGCAAGGACAAGAGCATCTGGACTGTATTGCCTGTGAGTTCACCTGATGCCAGGGCATCAGCCCAATGCTCTGCCTGCTGTGGGACCAGGGGGAAGGTACAGGGAAGTAAGAACTGCATGCTTCCCTTTCCTGTCCCTGCTAGCAGCAGCCTTGTTTCTACAGCTCAGCCCCATGCTCTCTGGCACCTAGCAGGTATCCATGAAGTACAAGTGTCTTCCCCCTAATCAGCCCATTTCCCTTGGCTTGCTCCCGGAGGACTCAGTGCTTGCGGGCTCTGAGGTGTCTCTATCACTGGCTGTCAGGTGGAGCCCTCCCTAAGCACTCCAGCAGACCTTTCTTTACTTATTTTTAAAATTCCCCTGAGCCTACAAAGGTCATTTGAACAAATTGGAGCTGACAGACATTAACTTGGAAAAAAGCCCATTGCACCATGATAAACTCTGCTTAAAGAGTAACAAAAGTGCCAGGCAAGGGAAGAACAAATGAACAGATGACAAGAGATTTGGCCCTGTTACCATTAGCTCAGGAGTTCCTCACCTCCTCCCAGTTTGCATCATCATCTGTGCCAGCATTGGTCTTTGCAGTGCAGCAGCACCCATTGGTGTGGATGGGTGAACCAGGGTGTTGTGCAAGACCATAGAAAGAGCCGTTTGAGCACCAAAGAGACCATGCAGGCAAACTAAGCTGATGGAATGTAGACCCAGTGATGAGGAGAGGGAACTGAAGCCTAGAGCTGAGATGCTTCACCGTTGGTCACGCAGATGATTGTCAGCTGAGCTGCAGACAGACCTAAGTGTCACCCTTCCAGTCACTGATCCCCTTTTTTGCATCTGTATCCATGCAGCTGTCAGGACTTAAGTGTGGCCTTACATCCTGCTATGTACCCCATCTGAGCAATGCAGCGCTGCCACCATTCCATCCCATGAACAAAGTCCTCTCGCATGACAGAGATAGCCCAACAAGCCACAGCCATTGGCAGTTCTTCTGTGAGGTATCAGGGATGCTACCTCACCTTCAGCTGGCAGCCAGAGGAGCTGCCTGAGTGGCTGAAAGAGACAGGAGAGGAAGAAGTCAGAGAAATCAATCTTTGTCTGTACTGTGCTGATGAAACTTGTGCTCTCTCCAAAGATATTTCCTAATGCCTCCCATTCAATTTGCACATTGTTCCTTTGTGCTTTACTTGTTGCCCTTGAAGCAAGGGCAATTGGTTTCTTTTTTCCTTTGGGCATCATGTGGGATCCAAGTGCCTTCAGCTCCATGCAGAGCTGTAGCAGCTGCCAAATGTCCTGGCAAGCTGGGATTGTACCTCAGAGAGGAGCAGCCCTGGGCTTGTCACACTCACCTGACCAGGTTTCAGCTAGGATTCCCCATACCCCACAGCCAAGTGAGAAATGAATGACTCCAACTGCAGAACTGCAAGCCTAGAAGTGGTGAGAAGTGACTAGAACACCTTGCAGATAGGAATGGAGCCATGCCCTCAAGGCATCGGGAGGAAGAGCCCAGGCCACTTACTATGGATCCAGCACAGTGAGCCCAGTCTCAGCACTGACAGCCTTCTGCAGTCAGCCTGGTTATAAATAGGGGCTGTCCAGGTTGAGAAGCAGCTGTCACCATTTGAGCAAAATGATCAGCTGTATGAGAGCTGAGCCTAGTTTAGATCTCAAGATCGCAAGCAGTCCCAAGCCCAGCTGAGCTCTCTGAAATCCTACCTGTCCTGAGTGCACTGTCCTTCTGCAGTGCTGGCACAACAGTATCACCAATTCTCTCCGCATGAGAGACCTCCAGTCTTGGCTGGATGTTCCTGATCACTCCGACCTTTGATCCAGCTCAAATGGTGCTAACTTCAACGTTCTGTTTGGGCTCCCTGCCCAGCATTATGGTTAAGTGTTACAGCAGTGCCTTTTCCGCTGCCCAGTTTCTCTCTAGGAAGCCGGGACTGCATTTCTGCAGTGCTGCAGTTAGACCTGTTTGAACTTTCCCTGTCATGTGAACGCCTGGACAAGTCAGAAGGGTTCAGCAGAGATGGGCAGTGCTCCCACACTGTAAAGTTGGCCAATCTAGCTGCTTGGTTACGCTGTTCCACCTCAGGACTTGGTCTCCAGCTGTGCTTACACCTGTAGTTAAGGTTAGTTTTGTTTGCCCTCCAAGTGGTGTCTGACTGCTGACCGGCCACACTGCAGACCCTCCACTCAGCCCTGGGTGACCCATCCAGCCCTGCTGAACTCTTCCTGTGTGGCCTGGCTCACCCCACAGTGACCTTCAGAGCCTCTCTACTTTGCTGTGTCTTTAGAAATTACTTGAGCATGAAAACCATGAGCACAGGAAGTCCACCAGGGCAGTCCTGCCTCCAGACCCCTGCTCCTAATCTTGGCCCTACTGTAGCCTAGCTGAATCATTCAGCTGGGGTTATATATAACATGAGATGTAATTCTGCCTATCAGGATAACAGTTCTGACCCTGATTTTCAGCCTTTCGATTCCATGACTGACCTTTTTTTTTGGCATGTGGAACATAAAATCCTTGCTTAGGGCTGATCATAGAATCATACAATCATTAAGGTTGAGAAAGACCACTAAGATCATCTAGTCCAACAATCCACCCATCCCCACCATGAAACATGTCCCTCAGATAGTCCCTCAGATGGTTATGATCTCACACAGAATCACACAGAATCACACAGAATCATTAAGGTTGTAAAGACCTCTAAGAGTATATGGTCCAACCATCCACCTGCCACCAACATTACTTACTAAACTGTGTCGCAGTTTAGTACATCTAAACTACATCTCCATATTTCTTGAATGCTTCCAGGGACAGTGACTCCACCAGCTCCCTTGGCAGCATTGCCATTCTTTCTGAAAAGAAGTATTTCCAATTACCCAACCTGAACCTCCCCTGGTACATCTTGAGGCCATTCTCCCTCGTCCTATCACTGTTATGTGGAGAAGAAGCCAACCCCCACCTTTCCACAACCTTCTTTCAGAGAGCTGTAGGGGGTAATAAGGTCCCCCCCAAGCCTTCTCTTCTACAGACTGAACAATTGCAGTTCCCTCAGCCACTCCCCATAACACCTGTGTTCCAAATCCTTCACAGCTTCACTGCCCTTCTTTAGGCATGCTCTGGGCCCTGATATCTTTCTTGAAGAGAGGAGTCCAAAGCTGATTATGGGGATATGGTGCATTTCTTCCCCTAATCCAGGCCATCAATAAAGATACTAGCTAGGTACAAGTGGCAGTAAAGGGCGACTCTATTCCTATTTCTGAATCTCAGCTACCAAGTGGTCACAGCAACACATGGGACTAGCCAAAGCATTGAGTAAATGTTGCACAAATATTTTGATTTCAATATAATTTAAATATATTTTTTTCAGTATAATTTCCACGTGGTAGGATTGTAATGGAATTGCAATGTGTGTAGGAATTAGAAACTAATTTTTTTCAAACAGATTCCTTCGGTCTGAAGCATTGGCATTATTTTGAAGTATTTTTCTCCCTCTGTACAATGCCTTTTCAGCCAGCTTGGTTACAGATACGAGTTTTAAAACTGGGGTGAAATATGATGGAAAACAGAGTATGTTTCTATTGATGGCAATCCTTCATGCAGATTTGACCTTTGGGGGAAGAGGAAGGTTGTTTTTTCACCAAAAAAATCTCTTGCCAAAAATGTTGCCCTGGTAACTGAAGCTGTAGAGAGGAGCCTGGATCATTCTGCTATCCATTAAAGAAAATCTGACCCTAGAGAGCAAGAGTCGGGCGCTGAAGATGGTGAGTGTGAGATGTGAAACGGGCTGGTGGATGGTGAGAGGAGCTTGGGATGCAGGACATGCCTGTGTAGGCATAGTGTTTGAAATGCATTATAGGGGCAGAGGGGATGTGGGAGGTAACAACACTGGCTCATGGGGCTTGGCATCAGCAGTAATGCATAGAAGCTCTCTTACAATGCTTTCTCCCAGATGTTTCAAAAATCCCCCTGCAAATGCCTCCTTCCCCTTGCTACAGCAAAATCAGTTTCTCAGCATCCCCTTCCCTTATCCCTTGCCCCCTAACCATACCCATATCCTGGCAGCCCTCAGCCCCTTTTAAGGGGTTGGCAGATAATGAGGGGGGCTGGGTGTGCTGCCCCCCCTGCACTCTCACACTTCCTTCTGGATGCCAGCAACAAGTTTAATTGGAAAAAAACAAGGCTGACTTGGAGGCAAGGCAAGAAGGCAGGGAGAGCTTGTACCAGCTGACACCATGATCGATTACCTGGAACTCCACCTGACACTGAAATTAGGGTTTTTTAATGATAGGCCGACTCTCCCTGGATGTGAAATTCAAATGATCTCCAAAGCTTCCCTGCGACCATCACTCGCTGCACGCAGTGGTACACGCCACATGCAGGTACTTTGTCTCTGTCACTGCTGAAAGGACATTGTTATTACCAACAACTCTTTGTATTAACCAGTCTCCTACCTAATAGACAACACTTTACGTTCTGCACCGTTACCCAGTCAGGGCTGCCGTGTGCCTGAGAGACACATGCTTCCCCCAGCTCCCCTGGGGGCATGGGAAACCAGTGCTCAATGAGAGACACCTCAATGTGGGAGGTGCGCACAAATTTGTCCCCCCGCTGCCACCAGCCCCATAGCAGTGGTCACCTGGGTTTGCTTTGGATTAGTGAGGGGACGTTTTTCCCATCCCAGGGAAATGCTCCAGGCATTAAACACATTTTCCTACATCTTGTTGCTTAATGGGAATTTGGAAAACCGTGTGGAGGAAGACTTCTTAGCACAGGCAGCAATGTCACTCTGTTTCCATAGTCCTCCAAAAGCACTGGGGCAGGCATCATCACCAACGGGAGCCTTTGGATGGACCACATGGTGCCAGTAGGAGGTAGCACATGTTCTGGGTGATAGAAATGCTAGAGGGAAAAGAAAAAGGCTCTGGCTTTAAAGCCATTCCCTGCAAATTTAGATTTCATCCCACGATGAGTACTGTGGGAAGGTTAGATGGGGACACCAACTGTTCCCATCTCTAGCAGGAACCGCTTTGGGCTGTGTTGAATGAGAAAAGCTGGACACACGTGGGTCTGGATGCATAACCCAGACCTTCTGGTTTGCCTCACCAAGCGAAACCCTGGGTGATGGCGCTGACATTTCTCACAAGCTGACCACTGCAGTGCCCATTTCTTACTTCAGTTTGGTGTATTTAACAAAATAACCAAAGCAGCCTCAGTTTCCTGCAGTTTAAGAGATGCTTCTTGGATTTGACAACATGTGGAGATCATTGATGAGGAAATGCTGCACAAGTTGTGTTGGGAAAATCACATATTCTCTCAGCTTTCCCTCTCCATTTTACCTATATTGCTGGAAGAGGGGCGTCTTTCCCCAGCCAACACTCAACACTGAGCACTGTCCTGTGATTTCAGCTGCCCTCTCTGGCCACCCCTTGGAGCATACAACCAGCAGCTCTGGCCTCTTTTGTCAGGGGGTGTCAGCTCATTATTCAAGGTCTGCTAATACAAAAAGCGTAGGTAGGACAGTGTGGTGCTTTGCTGATGACTGAGATGCCACTGCCCCATGCCACCCCATCCCACTGGGTGCCCTGGGCAGCCCATGCCGGCTGTGGTGTGAGCACAGGAGCCTAGCAGAGAGGGGACGCATGCGGACAATGTTCCCTGCTTTCCTCCATCGCCCGGTGAGCAGCCCCTAATCTGAGGGGCGTGCCAGTATTAATGCCTTTAATAACGACAGATCAGATTGTATGAAGAGTTTTAATTGATGTCTATATCCCTGGAAACATAAAAACAGCCATGCAAACGTCTTACCACTATTATTTTATCAAAGGTTTTGACGTGGCTGCTGCATAGGAGATGTCAGGGAAAAAATTCATGTCTGCAAGGCACAAACAGGCGAAGTAATGGGATATAAATCAAAAACAGTGAAAGGGGAAAGTGGTTAGTCACAAGATCATAGAGTTTTCACTACCAGGGAGAGCAGTGAATTCTCAATACAAGCAGAAGAATTCATTCACTCCCAGCAGCCACCAGTGCTCTTCCCCTGCCCGTGCCCCACTGTGCTCCTATGCCACCTGGTGGTCCTGGTCAGGGGATGGCAGTGCTGGGGGTCATTCTGCTCCTATGGGTACAAAACACAGGAATACTTAGCCCAAACATGGGGTTACAAACAGCACACTCTTCTCTTTGTATAAGTAACCCTTGAGCATGTTCTTTCAGCTTGCATTACTCACTGATCTACCAGCCCGCTCCTATGTCCAATTTCTATTACAGAAGAGTCAAACTGTTGGGGGAGATGAAAGGGGCCAAAAACTTACTCCAGGTTGGTGGCAGAGAGGAAGGAAAGCATGAGGTGTGTTCACCTTGTTTGCCCTGGAGCTGTTCTGGGACACTACTATACAACACCAGCAGCAGAGCAGTTTCAGACCTGCTGCTCCTCAGTGACCATCTCTAACCTGCAGTGTGTGTGGCTGGGACCCCACTGCTGACTCATGGCATTGTTGGACTATGTTGTCCTCTCTCCCCAACAAGAGCTCAACTCCTGATCTAAGGCAACTGGGAGCTGCTCGTGAGTACCTCACGAATTGATGTAAGGTACCGGTGCGTGTAAATGATGTAAATGTGCTGGTGCGTTGCGAGCACTTTATTTCTGCTCCTTGCAGTGTTCCATGGGGTGCCATGCTGTGTTGGGAAGACATCCAAACTGGCCAGAGGGAAGGCATCACTGCATTGTGAGAAGTGCCTGCCTTCTCCAGGGCACTTCTGAGAGGAAGCATGTATTATAGACCCCTTGTCCAATTGCTTGGGTTGCAAATGTGAAAACCTGTAGAGAGGGTAAGGTGGTGGGGGGAGAGGGAGCAAGGAGAGGATGAAAAGGAGGAAAAACTGGTGGATAAAAAGAAATTTGAAAAAAAGTAAGTGAAATATTCAAACTGGAAAGTGATATTATAGAAAACTGCAGGGAACACGCTTGAGTGCATTCAAATTTATTCAAACTCTGCGTCTGACATTGATGAATGCAACAGCTTTTTCCACAATATGTAGAGCGCACAGGGCATTTAGGATTGCAGCATCCCTTTTGCTGCAGCTGTCTCGGGGCCTGTTGTGAGCTCCGTGCAGACCCCTACTCCAGGGCCTCGTGTGTCCCCTGAGCAAAGGGGCCAGGAAGCCATTGGGAAGGTAGAGAAAAACAAAACAAAGCAAAATAAAACAAACAAAAAAAGAAAATAAAAAGGAAAAAAAAAATGTTTTCAGCAAAGGATGAGGGAGGAAAAGTTTCGAGGCTGATCCAACCTTACTGTGCATGAGGTCTTTATCTCAGTGGGATGGAGGGATACATCTTTCAGATGGATGCTCATGGAAAGAGGTTCAAACCCATTGGTGTTCCAAGGAGACATCGAGCTTCCTCTTCTCTGTTGTGTCTGGACAGCACAGTGGAATTGCCCTGCGCACACTTTTTGGTGCTGGTGCTGCTGCTCCTGCCCTTTCCAAGTGGGACATGCAGCTCACAAGGTGCATTGCTCTGGGCTGCAGGAAGCTGTGAGGCAGCCACCCATGGGGGGATAGAATTCCATCCTTCCTACTCCTACCCATGGATACCTGAGACAAGCTCTGATTATTTTTTCTTTTTCTTTTTCTTTTTTCCAAGGCTTTTTTTTTTACCTTCAGGGTATTATATACGCTAAGGGTCTAGGACTTGGGAAGCCTGAATTCATTTCCCAGGTGCACAACAATCTCCCTGTGTGTTGGGTCAGGTCAGGTCAGCATTGCAGGCTGCGTTCCCCATTGATGATGTCAGAACAAGTTCAGCAGCCTGGTGGCTTTTTCTAAGTGAGAGATGTTTTCACAGTGCCATCACTGTAGCCTTTCACATTTTCCTCAGTGCCTTTCTGCTGAAGTACTGTATGTAGCACTTATAATTTCTGATATAGACTTCTGGCTTTCCTTTCCTTCATAGATCTGTTCTCTCTTACTGCAGCTCCATCTTTTGCTCAGATGGAGACCAAAGTGTTTGGCATGTGAGGAAATCTGGCTGCTGGTCCTCCACCATCAGAAACAATAGTAGCACACATCTCATTTTTATCTATGAAAGGACTGCAGTGCATTGGAACAGGCTGCTCAGGGAGGTGGTGGAGTCACCATCCCTGGAGGTGTTGAAGAAACATGGAGATGTTGCGCTACCATGATGGGGATGGGATGACAGTCAGACTAGATTATCTTAGTGGTCTTTTCCAACCTATTCTATTATTCTGTGATGTTCAAAAGTCAGGACTTGTTTTGATGGACAAATAGGAAGCTGGTACCACCTTGAACAGGTGGTACCAGCAGCCAGCTGTGCCTCATCCCAGGCCTGGGCTGTGCCCAGCTGGGTGGGGGGGCAGGGCCATGGGCAGGGAGGTGGTGTGTTCCTGAGGTCCATTGGGCAGACTGGGTAGGGAATGTGTGCCACGTCCTGACAGGGGAACCGAGAGCTTCTTCCTCTCCCCCTCTCTCTCTTTTTCTCTTTAGATTGTCGTCATGGTGTAAACAAACAAGCTAAACTCTATGAGATTTACAGTGCCCAGCTTCGGTGGCTTCCAGTGCGGCGCAGTGAGATATTTCTGTACAGGCAGGCTAAGCACTTTCCATTTTATACCTCAGCAGCTTTATAGCATCTTAAGGATTTCTGTGCATGCCTGGCTTCACTCAGAGGGAAAAAAATCAAGCTTGTAAATAAATACTAAATATATATGAACAAAAAAGACAGAAGGGAACAGAGAGGGACACACACACACGCACACAGGCAAAAATGAGAGGTGATGCAGAAAGAGGGGACTGAGAGACCTGAGATAAAGCAGAGCTCTGTCTGAAGATGGTCTCTCCTCCACCACAGCCAGATGGAAGGGAAATAAGTCCAAGCCAGCAGCTCCTGGCAGTTTGGGAATTTTGATTTCCCATTGGGAGAGGCTGATGGCAATGCCTGGGGTTAAACCAAGGGGGCAGGGGAAGGAGTGCTGCCCTTCAGCCAGCATTTATTCCCATCAGGTGCTCTGCACCTCTCCATGTCACCTCTCCATCATTGGATAAGCACATCCCAAAGCCTGACCCTATCCTGCAGCATATGCCCTTGGTCCTTCACAACCCAGAATGGGACCTCCCATATACTCCTACAGCTGTCAGAAGGGTCAAGCCCAGCATGTGGGGAGTGGCACCTTCCAGTCCTCCCTCCTTTTGACCCATTGTTGCTCTCATCAGGAGGACAGAAACAACCTGCAACCTGTGGCTAAGACCCCAGGTGCTGCTCACTGCCATCTCACCTGCCATGAGTGGATCCCACTGCCCAGTCAACTCCTAGGGATGGTCCACAAGAAGAGCTTTTTGTGTTTTGCATTTCATGTTGGTGGCAACAAAGAGTTTAATCCCTGGTCAGGATCTTCCTTTCACCTGCACCTGTAACATAGCAAAGAGATGGAACCCTGAGTGGGCAGCAGGAAGTGACAGGACAGATTCCCTATGGGATTCTTCTCATTCTCAGCTAACACGGCTTCAACACAGTTCCAGCAGACTTCTTTCAGGAATGGGGTTGGGGTGAAGAAATGAAAAAGGATCTTAGCACCAGGGATGGAAGCCAAACAGTGTTTGATATTTTGTAGACCTGTCATGTAGGAGGGCTATACCATACATGGAGTAGAATCATAGAATCATGGAGTCATAGAGTCATAGAATCACAGAATCATAGTTTCAGAATGTCATAGAATCATAGAATAGAATCATAGAATCATGGAGTCATAGAGTCATAGAAGCACAGAATATTCCAAGTTGGAAGGAACCGATGGGCACCCTTGCAGCCTGATGGAGCTGGGCTGGAGCCCTGACTATAGAGCTGCAGCCAGGAGTTCTTCCTACTGAGTCCAGCATGAAGGTATCACCTTTCCATCCCCAAGTGTGGGCTGCCCCAGCTCCACACAACACCACCTCCTGGTGTTGGGCTGGAAGAGGGGAGCATCCCCCTTGGCCGCTGGCAATTCCCCACCAGTCTTTCCATGCCCAGGACTCGCTTCCACTTCTCAGATATTAAGTATTCAAACCTCATTTACATCCTTATTTTTCAATTTGCTGCCACAGTAGTTTAATTTATTCTATATAATTTCTTTTTCTGAGGGGACATTAATCATTGCCCTGTGCTTTTTGGCGCCTGTGGGATATGTGTGTGTTTTTTTTTAAATCAATAAAATAAAGCAACCTTCCTTCCTCCTACCCACCCCCACACTCCTTCCCCCATTGTGCCCCTTTGCCAGAGGAGAGAAATATTATTTCTCTCACCGTTTCTTCCCCCCATTGTTTCCTTCGTTTGGAGCCCAAACAGATTAACTTGTCTCTTGGTTTCTGATGAAATGCTGCACGAGCAGGGTGGGGACAACACCACCGCTGCCCGCTGTGTCACTAGAAGGGCGGGTTTAGGATGACGTCCCCACTGAACCACCAGAGTCCACAGCCACTGGAAGGGGAAATTTGGTATGGAGAAAGGGAGGAGAAGGCAGAACTAGGGAAGGGGGTCCACTGGTGGGGCAGGGGGAATGGGAGGGTGCAGGAGCAATAATGAACCGCAGCCGTGCAGCCAGGAAGATGGGGCAATACCTACCACAGGGCTACAAAGGAATGGTATAAAAGATGGAGAGGAGTGATAAGGGGAGAGAGAGTGGGAAGAAAAGAAAGGAAAAAGCAAGAGAACGAGGAAATTAGAGGACCAAAACACATAGCGTTTCTTCCATTGGACTCCAGCTGAGCACTCGCTCTGTTGAGAGCAGCATTTTTGCCCGACTCAAAGCCTGCAGGTTGCAGGTTGCTCCCTGCACAGGATACAGCCGTGCAGCAGCACTGTGAGGCCCCAGGTTTTTTGGCCACTGTGGCTGTTTCCTTTTGTTGTTATGCAATCTCTGATAATGAACGTCCAGTCCTGAGATGATGCTTAATGTGGTATTAGTCAGTTGAAATATAAGCGTAAATTACATGCCTGCAGCTAGAAAAAAATGGTTACGGCGGAAAACATCCTTCTTTAGTAGCATGCTATAATCAAGAGAGCAGATCAGAAAAAGAATTTTGATGGACTAGTTTTCCACTGGAAAATGCAGAATCTTCCAAATTGAACCATTTTGTGGAAATGTTAAATGTTGACTGAAACTTTTGGCAGAGATTTGAACTGACCCAAAATGTAACGGATTATTTGTTTCTGCCTTCCTCATTATATTTATAAGTAATTTTGTGTTTCCAACGCTATCAAAACATAAACTTTAACACGATTTTTATGCTTCTGCATTGGATTTGTCTCAGAATTAACATTCTGTTCTACCCCATCCTGCCCACTCCATTTTTTAATTTCACTTCATGATGAAAATTAATGTATAAATAACAGAATTTCTTATAGGCTGAAACTTCTATTTCCTAAATGTTTCTAGAGATCAGCAAAGCTAGTAGGGCAATGGAACATTTTTCCCAACATTATAGCAAGACAGAAGTGTTAATTTGAAAACATCTATCATCTCCATTGAAAATAAATAAATAAATAAATTGCTTTCTGTAGAAAAGCCAAAATTCTCCACTGTCTTCAGTAAAATAGGGTTGGACACTGGGGCGCTGGTCTGCATCAATGCCCAGATCCACCCACACAGTGAAAGGAATCACAGTGCAACTGTATGGCCCCAATCCTGCCATTTGGCCAACGGCACCCTGTGGTGCTGGTGGAAGGAGGGAGAGGATTCTGCATCCCTCGTCTTCCCATTCCTGCCATTTGCACTGGGCTCAGCTCTTTGCCACCTGAGCTTGGCTGGACCCTTTGCAGGATGAACACCCTGCGCATCATGGCGTGCCCTGGGTGAATGCAGCCTCTGCCCACTGTCCATGCAAGGAGTTCAGCACTCGCCTCTGTGTGGCGAGCGTTTTCCTTGCATTTGTAGCTGTGCTTATGTTTCTTGCAGATGCCTCAGGGAGCACTCTGTGGAGCTGAAATAATGTAAGATCTGTTCTGCTCAGGGTGTTTCACTCCCTGGCTGGTAGGAATACCACAAGAGGACCAGATCTTGCAGTATTTCAGCCCCCTAAGTGGCTCCTTGAGGCAAAAAAAGACCCATGAAGAAGAAACACAAACACAAATACCAAGATATTTGGTTTCCCTGTGCATTCATCCTCCTTTTCTGCTGTTCATGTCCTCACTGGTACCCATGCAAAAATAGTACATTAAAATAAAACAAAATAATAATTTTAAAAACAAACAAACAAAAAAGCAAAAAACCCCAGTCACAAAACAGTGAGTACTGCAGAGTGAAGCTTGCAGCCTTCATAAAATACACATACACATACAGCATGCGTGCAGAGGGGGGTAAAACAAAGACCTGCATTTTCAACAACATTTGTTCATAATTCTGCCATAAAATTTGTGTAAATTGAGCCCCAAATGCACGATCTCACGGACAAAATGCAACTGTACTTGTGTTCATACATAGTACTGCCATGTGTCCATAATGCAGCCACAGCAAAATCAGACTGGAGGAAACCCTCTGGCTGGAGGATTAGATACTGGAATTTCGGGAGTGCCTTAGAAAATGTGCATGGGGCACAATGAGATGTGTGATGATTGTGGCATAAGGGACATCTGTGTGCCAGAAATTATATGTCCACCCACTCACATTCTGCTGAACAGGGGAAGCAGCCAGAAGGGGTGCTGGAGGCCAAGATTTGCAAAACTGGCCCATGCTGGGGTCAAAATGTACAACTTCTGAGTGAAGAAAAAGAATGCCCTGTTGCCTCCTGTTCTGCACTGTAGCTGTCTGTGAGCATTCAGCTGCTTTTGGTAGAGCAGAAGGAAATAACACGGGTTTCCTTAATTTTGCATTGCCAAGATATGGGGACATATTTCTGGGGCACAAGGGAAACCCACATATCTCAGTATCCTTGTGGAAGGGATTGGGCTTCCAGAAACAAGGAAAAGAAAGCAGGAATTGCTGGAAAGATGGGACCATTCTTTAAAAAACCCACACTTCTCATCAAGACTTGTATTTGGAGGGATGTTCAGTTTCCTTTCTGCCATTTTGGCATACAGAAAAACTTGTGGGTTGCACGTAAGGTACCATTTTGCAGCCAGGTCCATTCTTCTCTTTCATTTACTCTTTGTTGTTCGTTCTTTTCCTCTTTGAAACATGTTAATTGCCTAATTAGTCTGCAGCATCAGCAACCTGTGACGTAGCCATCTCTTTCACATGTACACAACCTCTCCTCTCCAAATACGAAATAGCAACAAGCATCTCCACTGAGCCAACATGGCAACAGGCAGGGCACTGCTGTCAGAAAAACCAGCACCCAGTCCCAGCTGAACTGATTTCAAAATCAGTCGGGCATTCTGCTGACTGCTCACAGATGGGACGAGCAGCACAGATGCAGAGCTGCCCCCTAGAAGGAGGAGGCTCCCTTCTGGTGGAGGAGCCCCATGCCAGCAATGGGGCCACATCAGTGGGACATGGCCCCACTGGTGCAGGGCTGGGTGCTGCAGGTGGAAATGTTTGCTTCTGCTGTACAGAGGCAACCTTGGAAATTTCCTGGAACTCCAGGTCTGCAGCCAACCCCTGCTCAGGGGAAGGAGGATGCTGCGTCTCAGTCCATAAAGTCCCCAGAATGGGAGGAAGGGGCGAGAGACACACAAAGTCAGTAGTAAAAAGAAATGAAAGTCGGCAGCTTGCCACAGCCAAGTGCAGACTCTGCAGAGCTGCCTCTTTTATTGGTGTCCAGACTGAAGGGAGGTTTACGCTCTCAAACATGCCAAATTGGAAATGGAGTGCCGGCCAGAGTCCTCCAATGCTGCCTGGAAGGCCACCCTGAAATCTGCTGCTTCTGCTCACCTTTCTCTTCTCCGTCCTTCCTCCTTCTTTCCACTTCTCCATCTCTGTCCTCTTCATCTCTTATCTCCTTCATGGACTTGTCCCTTGGTGCTGTCTTCCCCTGTGGCTCCTGCCACCTCCCCATGCTGGGAAGTCCCTTGGGTGCTGGGAATGGCCCAGCTTAGAACCGTAGAATCACTGAATCATTAAGTTTGGAAGAGATCATTAAAATCATCCAGTCCTCCCATCAACCTTCCACCACCATGCCTTTGGTCAAGGGCAGTCAGCCTGAGTGGCATCTCTTCCCACCTCTTTGCTGCCGAGATGAGGGCAGTAATTTGCATTACAGTGGCAGTGTGAGGTGGGTCTGTCCTTAGGTTCGCACCATCCTGCTGGAAGGCAAAGCATGGGAGCTGTAAGAAGCAGAGCAAACAGCAGACACAATGGTGATGGCACAGAGAGGAGACCCATCACACAGGGACTTGGCACATAACCTGGCATGGTGTGAGTCAAGAAATGAAGTGCTGTGTGTGCCATGGGTAATACTTTGCCTGATAACACTAAACTTAAAGGCTTGGGATTGGTCTTTAGGATGAAGCATCCAAACTGGACCTGATGTAAGGAAG
Source organism: Excalfactoria chinensis (assembly GCF_039878825.1). Taxonomy (NCBI): domain Eukaryota; kingdom Metazoa; phylum Chordata; class Aves; order Galliformes; family Phasianidae; genus Excalfactoria; species Excalfactoria chinensis. The sequence continues at coordinate 20,531,158 of NC_092830.1, read as the reverse complement.
TTTCTTCCTGACAAAATGGTATCAAAATGATGTCAGCTGGGTGCTGATTCCTCAGCAAAATCCCCAAGCAGGGCACTGAGCCTCATAAGATCCACTCAGACCTGCTGACATGTCAAGTCCACACTGGGACACCTAGTACATTTGTAAAAGAGCACTAGAGGCTGAAGGTGAGACAGTCACCATCTCCTCTGGGGACCTGGGCTCTCTGCTGCTCACCAGCTGATTTTTTTTCCATGTCATTTCATTTATCCAATGCCTCAGTTTGCTGCCTGCAAAAGCCCAAAGGGATTATGACATCTGTTGTCACATTAAAACACGGTTTTGACTATGAGGAGGTCAGGTACCATGGTGGGAACTGTTCCAGACTGAAACGCTGGTCTTGTCCTCCCCAGTGCTCTGCAGCACTGTTGTTTCAGGTGGTAAAGGTCTTGCTGAAGTCAGCCCAGTGCTCATGGAGAGTCCTACAGCCAGCATGCAGGAAAATTGTTTGCTCTCATTCTTTCCTCCAGTTTTGGCTGCTGAAGCAAAAACACATAATAAAGATGGTTTTAATGACAATCTGCCAGCATGTTTAATATTCCAGCTTGAGGAATCATCCAGTGATGTACTGGAGCCAAGGGAAAGAATGTGGTTACTTTCATTGGGCACCAAATTCATGCAAAAATAGGCAGACCTCACAGAGAACCAGGCTGGCAGCTTCCAGCTGACCTGAATAAAGAACTGAATGCTGAGCTTTGGTTTGGGGCTCACTCTCCTGCAGTCAGTGTGTCACACAGGTCCATGCTGAACGGAGCACCTGGGAGCTCTAGGCAGCTGTAAAGAGGATTCTTGTCCTCTGCAGTGATCAGTGAGTTCCTGTTCTACTCAGGGAGAGGAACTGTAAGTTTTTTCACATACAACTCTGATGCTTCTCTCTCCCTACAGATTCAGGTCTGGGATGTTTGTGCTGTACTTGTCTGTAGCTGATCCTCTCTCTGCCTCTTCTGGATTATTGTCCTGCTTGGTTCTGTTACCCTGCAATTGCAAGCAAAACATTATGTGGAAAACTCTCACTGTTTCAGAAGCAGAGCAGCCTGTGAAGCTCCACTGACATTACCTGCTCTGCCAGGCAGGTGGCTGCAGAGAAAAAGGCTTATCGATATGCTGCATGCCAGGAGGAATTTCTTGAGAGCAATGAAGATGTGAGACCTGTGAACATGAAGACCAGTGTCCTCTTCAGCCCCAGCTGGCAGTAGAGTCCAGTCTGCTCCTGGCTGCATCAACACTGCACCTGCTTGGGGCAGAGCTCGGTTTCAGGGTGACTAGAGATAGATAAGAAAGATAAGGGCACTTGTGGGGTCTCCACTGCTCCCAGGAACAGAGGACAGCCCATGCTGAAGGTGCACGTGGCCTGGCTCCCGATGGGACAGGTAGTACCACTGAACATTTCAGGCAGGATGCTGCCATCCCCAGCCATGGCTGAGCTTGCAGTGCTGGGAGACTTTATGAGACCCAGGAGAGATGCTGAGGAGGCTGACCCTTTGTGTCACTGGAAGGGCAACTCTGAGCAAGAGGACAAAGTATTGTAAGATATATTTAATAAAACAAAACCACAAAAAGAAAAAAAAAAAAAAGGAAGAAAAAGAGGCCAATGCACGAGAAGGTAATGTGTTCATTTGAATAATGGGCAAAATCAAATTAATTCTACATTAAATAGTTCTGAATAAAGGGTTTAAGTCAGCAGTTTCAAACTTGTTTTCCTTAATTACTTTCCGTGTTTAATGTCATTAAGAAGATTAAAAATTCATTAACAAGAGTAGTAAAGTGGCAAATCAGTAAAGCTATCACTCCAGGTTAAAAACTACGCTGAGGTTGACACTTTGTACACTTCCACAGGCGCCGCGTGGAACGCAGCTGAGGACAGCTGGGGGGGACACACCAGCATCCTAAAGGGGTGCCTGGGGTCCAGCCTGGATGTGGCATCCACCAGCACCATGAGCTCGGTGCAGCGCTCTGAGAAGGGCAGTGCAGACCACAGCAAGCACGGCAGTATAACCATCAAATATGGCAAGCATCAGGAACAGACTGAAGCATGGAGAATGGCAGGTATTATAAAGCACTAAGGCGTGTTAAGGCAATCCAATTGCTTGATTGGCCTCGTGTCCTGAGCCCTCTCTGTTTGAGGATTCGGAGGGCACTGAGCACTGGGGAAGTGCTGAGCTGTGCTGTGCTGGCCCCAAGGGAAGAGCCAGGGTGGAAAAGTGATCTGGGGCTTCTTTCTACTTTCACTGTAACACATGCTTTAGTCCTATCACTGTTACCTGGGAGAGGAGGCACCTGACCCCCATCTCCTCCTGCCCCACTTACTACCTCCTTTCAGGGTGTTGTAGAGGGCAGTAAGGTCTCCCCTGAGCCTCCTCTTGACTGAACACTCCCAGTTCTGTCAGCCTTTGGGATCCTGCCTCATGCTGCCCTCACAAACAGCCCTGAAGTCCCTGATGTCAAACATCAGGTAGGTTCGTGGTGAAAGGTCACCTCCACTCAAACTGGGTCAACTTGGTAGGCAAAGTGGGTGGAAAGAAGCCATTAGAGATGTCAGCAATGTGCTCCATGTCACCCAGAAGGACTGTGGGAGGGACAGAAAGTGAGCCTTGCTGTCTCCAGACCAGTGCAAGTCAGATGGTGTCATCCTGCAGCAGCACTGCAAAACTGCCAATGCTGGCCTTGCAAAACCAACCTCCAGGAGTCATGACATCAGCTGTTTTATAGTCATCTCTTTCTACCTGCTTTATTTTCTGTTTCTTGAGCTCTTAAATAGACTTTAAATATCTTTATCTTAACAGAGCTCCATCCCTATAGAAGGAGCCTAGGGTGATGCCTTCAGCTGCCAAATATTCTTCAGACCAGAAAGTCAGATCCCTGCTCCGATGAGCAGCGCGATAGAAAGGCACATTTCCCCCTATTTTTCTCTGGCTTTGCTGAGGGGCTCCCATCTGCGGGGCCATGTTCGTCCCTCCCAGGCTCTGTGGGATCAAGCTGAAGCCTCCTGACTGCCCATTCTCACCACATCCCTTTGTTCCCAGGAAGCTACAGCAGCCCCGTTTTGGAAGCAGGTGGGAGGAGGGAAAACCCTTTTTATTTTTTTTTTCTCCTTTTTTTTTTTCCCCCCCTCCCCTTTTATTCTTTTGCAAGCTTTAATTATTGAAGGACTGAATTTGAGCTGTTCCTGTCTTCTTGCTTCCCATCATTTCTCGGACAACGTTTCTAACAAAGGCCTGTGGTTTGGGTCTGAGGATTTTTTTTTCCTTTTTCTTTTCCCCTCCAGAGATCTAAGGGATGTAATGAGACACCAGCACCCTCTCCTCCCTGCAGCCCCCAGCCCAAGCCCTCCGCCCTGCCAACCCTTCCCGGCTGTCCTGCTCCTGGGGGAGGGAGGGCACCCGACCTGGACAGTCCTCCTGGGAGGTGAGCACGATAGAGTTACAAGGGGGAGCAGCTTGCACACTGCCTCCACTTTGATGAGGCAACATTTAATTATATCTATCTCCCCCAAGCCTTCTCCCAGTGAAAAAGATCTCCTATTGTCTAGGCTAATTTGTCCTTTTTGCTTAATTCCCTAACCTGTGTGCTAAACCCCAAGATCACATTACTCCACCACCCATCTCTCCTACTCTGCTACCAGAGCTGTGCAATGCAATGGAAGGAGTCTGTGTGTCCTTCTTACACTCCTTGTGCCCTAGGACAATAACAGGATCTGAAGTCCTTCAGGCACAAAAGAAATTGGGGCATGTCAATTAGCCATGGACACAGAAGCACAGAATCACAGAATCATTAAGGTTGGGAAAGACCACTAAGATCACCTAGTCCATAAACTCACCACCACCATACCCACATCCCTCAGTGCCACATCTCCAGGTTTCCCAAACACCTCCAGGATGGTGACTCCACCAGTTCCCTGGGCAGCAAAGTGTCTAAAAACCTCCAGTGATTTGTATTCCACAGCCCCAGGTCTACCGGAGCTGGGGACAAGGAGTAGTGCCATACATCCTCACCATGCGAAGTGTAGCCACATCAGTTGTGTCAGCTGGGGAGAATGGAGGAGAGCAGGACCCAGACACCTCTCCAAACTGTCTGACTGAGGCTCTGTACCAGTAGGACAAAAACTGAGAGCCTTCCTTATGGGATGCCAAGGACCTGCACCTTCACCCCTCACTTTGCTCCAGGAGAAGGAAGGCATCATCTTTAAAAGGCATAGAGCAAGAGGCTGGCACACACAGAGGATGGGCTGGAGAAGGAGAGCAGAGGGGGGAGGAGAGCAGAGCAGTTGCCAGGTTGACTTGAGCCAGTCTTTCATGGGGGGGGTGAGGGGCAGGGAACATGGAGGATCAACATTGTCTTCTCCAAAGAGGAGAAGAAAAGAGTGAGAGAATGCAGGTGGAAGACAAAGGGAAATAGGACTTGTTGGGGAAAAGAGGGGGATGCTCAGGGATTGAAGCAGGCTGGGGTCCAACTTAATAAGAAGCGAACCAAAACAAAACCCAAACAAAAAGTGACTCAAGTTGGCTCTGGGCACCCCCTCCCCCTCGCTGCCGTCCCCAGAAGGCAGCAGAGCTGCGGCTTCAAACAGCCGCCTCACAATAAATTCATGGCAGCCAGGGCTGGGAAACAGGCTGCTGCAATTTAAAGGAAGCGTGGATTTGCATATTGAATTAAAATTAAGAGCTAATTATGCAAATAAATTATGACATTTGGCAGGAGAATTTGCTTCAAGATCATTTATTACGTTCTTTTTATAACAGTGCGAGCGTTTAACGGTCAAAGACAATATTTTAAAGGAAAATTAACGCAAGATTATTAACCTAAAAACAATTCCACATTAATGAGATGTATTTCTCTTCAACTTCTCACACCTGGCTGCCTATTGATGCCCAGCCAGGACTGTCTCTCAATAATTGGCATTTTTTTTGCAGGCAAATATTGAATGAGGTGGTGAATGTTGCTTTGGACAAACTCGCTCAGGAAAATTCCTTCAGGGTTTTAGCTTGCTGGTCTGTAAAGGGAAGTTGTGAAGGTCAAACATGTTTCACGTCATTCTTCTGTGTGCTCAGACTGACCAGACCAGGATGCACTTGGGAGGGGACACAGCAGTGACTACCCTATCTGAATGAGAATAAAAGCTCTCCTGCAAAATGTACACAATCACTTTTTGGAAGAGATGTAAAATGGAGGTCTTTGCCATTTGTGATCATTGAAGATCCCATGGCTTTTTTACAGAAGATCAGAGCCATTAGCCCTGGTGTCTTGGCTCCCTCCAGCCCCACTAACTGCTGCTCACCTGAGGTTGGGACCTCCATTTGGGGTCACTTTCTGCCCTGCCTGTCTCATCAGTGGCCAGGCCCCTCCCACAAAAAGGAAGGCTTCAAGAAGATTCCACATTGTGTTTTGGATCAGGAAGGCTTGCTATGACCCAGAGGAACGCAAATGGCTCTAAGACTCCAAAGATGCCCATTCCCAGCCATTGTCTGAAAAGAGTACCCAGCCCAGGCTCATCCCACACAGCTGTAGTGGTTGACTATTAGCTGGGAGTACAGCTGTGTGTTTACAGGGTCAGCTCTTGTCCAGACAGGAGAGACCCTGCCATTTGCTTCCTGATGCAGAAGTATCTGAAAAAGGAGTTTGGCAAACAAAATTAGAGGTGTCTGTTTTTCTCTCTTGTTTTGCCTCTCTCTGTGCTGCAGCCTGAAGGAATGCTGAGGAGCAGGAATGCCACTTTTGCAGCCAGGCTTTAGGAGATCCCAGCTTGGGTGTTACAAGGGAGTTGCAGACAGGAATGACTGAAGAAGAACAAAAGTCATACTCAAATGGCTTAGGTAGCAAAAAAGAATTTTCCTCCAAGATAGTACTCTGAAGTTTTGCCAAGGAAAATGGGTAATGTCCTTCAATCGTCTTCAGTCCTCCTGCTTTGCCTCTAGCCCTGGCTATTCTCCACTATGATCTGCTCACCTTTAGGGCAGCATGGAAGGTAAGGACCCATATCTGGTTTGGTAGCAGGTTTTCCTTTAGTTCCATTTCTTTATTTCTGCACCTTAAATGTGCTCTCACAGAGCCATCTGCCTTTGTTAGGAGTTTGCTGAACTCCACACCATGCCAAAGCTTGAAGGGACTTCTCCCAGAGCTCAGTGGGCATTTTGCTTCTGAGGCAGCTGGAAGGTTGCCTGTCATGGTTCTTCCATCTCCTCTCTCAGGGGATTTTCCCCCACTCAAGGTGGAGAGGACATTCCCTGCTAAATCAGTCCTGGCGCACAGAGCACAATGGTGTGCAGAGCCAACCGCAGGTAACAAATTTGTTGCAATAAATGAAGGGTTTGGAGCCAGACAAAATGCGTGACATTCAAAGTTCTCAGCTCTCCTCCCTCAGAAAGGCAATCTGTGACTTCTGGGCCCTCCTTAATGACCCAGAGCCGGATGGAAAATAATATTAATAATAATAAAAGAAACAAAGAAGGGGCTGGCGCATTTTTTAAATAAAGAAATTTCCCTCATCTTGCGGTTAATTTAAAAGGTTTATTTCTTGAAATGAATCCTCTTCATCAAATCTCCGATCCTTGAAAATCAGTGCAACCTGCCTCTGTGGATAATGAATTGATTTGTAATGTAAATTATATAAAACACCCTCCCCGCCAGCATTTGTGTGTGAGTGTGTTTAATCTAAAGCGTTTAAGTCTGAAAATGAGCTTCTCCATCAAAAGTCTCGATTCCATTTACATTTCTTGCATACGAGTCAATTTGTGCCTGACCCAGTCTATAAATCACTGCCAAGGAGTGCTGTGTCTGTACCTCTCCTCTTCCCCCACCCCCTCCCTTCATCCTTCCATCCTTGCACATGCTATCTTCAAAACAGCATCTTCAGATGCTGCCTGTGAACAGCCCGCATTCTCTGGCCAAACACTGGCTGGAGGATGAGGAACCCCAGCCCCAAGAGGTGTGCAATACGGGCAGTAGCAGCCAGGCGAGAAGTCCTGCTCTCTTGCCAGCTGCTCAGAAAGAATCTCCTTCTCTCTCAGCGTCTCCTTTCCAACATGTGGTTGCTTGGCCACCAAAGGAGTCCATGGCTGATGCATGTTAGAGATTGCAGCCAGGTCTTCTACAAGCAATACATTAACACGGCCTTGGAAAATCCACTGAGTGGGAATGATTTACACCACCAGAGTCTTTGTCTCAGTCTGTCTCTCCAGGTTCCTGCCAACATTTATCCTTCACCCCATCCTATTGGAATACCTCTTTAGCCTTCCTTCTGCTTACTGAAATCACTGGACCCCCCTTGCTGGTTGAATCTCCATATGATAAGTTCTCAAAGCCCTTCGGGAGTGCAGGGAATGTGCAAACAGTAATATCTTCACCTATAGGGTCTGGTAACAGCTGCATGGGAGTACTAAAGGTGGCTTAGTAGTGATGCACCTGAGGACCAGCAGGCTAGGAGGTCAATGCTTCGGGTCCCTTCCATGAAGCATCAGCAGTTCTGAGCCTGTGAGACACATCTTTCACAGAGCTGTTTCATTGCTGACACAGAACACGAATGGGATCAACAGCCCATCATTGACTCTGGTGAGGAATTTTCCAACACACTTATTTTTCTGCTCTATTTTTTTCCTTCAGGAAAGACACAACTGAAACTGATTTCTAATGTTGGGAGGAAAATGGAATCAAGATTGGGAGTATTTCATGAGTCCAAATTTGAAAAAACCCAATATATCGGTGTGAAGCAGCTTACTGCTCTAGTTGAGGTATGGATGCAGTAAAAAGAAAATTGAAACCTGAAATAACAAGTTGATATTTCCTGTTGTGTTTTTCTGCTTTTAATTTGAAGCATTGGTGTTGGCTGGCTGGTTTGAGTTATAATGGTGAACTTGTAAAATTGTTCAAGACTTGTGATAGAAAATATTTTTGAATTCAAAAAATTTGTTCAAAGCAAGGAAACAGTTTCCCACCCCAATTCCACTAATTCTTTCACAAACACAGCTTTTTTTTTAAAGCAGACTGTACAGCTGGAATATTACAAATATAGCTGAAAATAAATAGCCAGAGGGTAACTAAGGAAAAGGACTCACCAATTCTGAGGTCTTCAAGATAGGTGCTCACCAGTGTTGAGGCTCTCCAAAATAACCCCACACAAGAGCAATGTCCAGAAAGAGATGCTACCTTAGTGGAGGTCAGCCCTTAAATGGGATCTAGGAGAGGTAGAGTTGAGCTCCACCCCTTCCGGGAGCACAGCTGGATTACCTTCACCTGTGCTCCTGCAGCTGACTCATCGCTTGCCTCAGATGGTTAATCAGAGGTTCAGGCTGTGATTAATAGTTTCCCTTACACAGACAGATTAAGAAAGTCCAGGACAGAGAACTGGAATCACATCTTTGCTGATAGAAAACACATAACTGGGATAGTGCAGGATTCTCCCTGGGTTTGGCAGTCTGATGCGGGGACTGTTGCAGGTTTACTCAGATGTACATGGGGTGGTTTTGCTTGTGACCATACTGGTTTCACTCTTTGGTGTTCCCCAGTGTGACCAAGACATGTCACTCCAGTCAGAAATTAACAGTTAGATCAGCCAAAGAACAAGAGCAGGACAAATGCTGGGACAGCCCTTGGAGGCACATCCACATTTCCCCAAATCTGCTTGAAGACTTACAAAACCAAATCAACAAGTCCTTGAATTCTCTTGGTCTCTTGCTCTCCACAGCACAAAGATGACTGGAAGTACTGAAATCAGAACACAGAACGCATCCAAATCTCCAAAAGAGCATGAGACAAAGAACAGGACCAGCAGTCACACACCCTACCTGCAGCCACTTGGTGTCCTCCCTCTGCAAACTTAGACCTTCCCAAATTTTGCTCTCTCTGAGCCATCCCAGCCACTGGCTACTTCAAAATGGGAAAGTGCAAGGGAGAGTCCCTTACAAACTGCTGTAATACAAATAGAAGGAAGAGTTTTTCCTCGAGAATACCCCGGGGGGATTAAGGTCAGACCTTCAGTGAAGGAAGACACAAACCTATTACCAGTTTCTCTGGGAACTAATACAGTTTGCACTTCATTAGAGGAATTCAAAGTGATTCGTACACATTAATTACTCCTTGCAGCATCCCAGCTGGATAAATATTATTACCTTCATTTTACAGAAAGGGTAACTAAGATGTAGAGAAGTTCATTTGTTTGACTACAACTGTACAGCACGCTAACGGCAGAAGCCAGGAATAAAAGATGAGAGGGCTACCAGTCCCACCTCTCTCTAAACCTATGGACCCCAAATGTTTTTTGTCCAAGCAAAGGGAGCGGCTGCATCCCCCGGCTGGGCTGGGTACTGCTGTGAGGTCTCTGCACACTGAAAGCAGCGCATGCGGCACCGCCTGGGAGGCACTGCTCCAAACCCCAGCCTACATCGCCTTGCACAGACAGGAGGAGGAAATGAAAGTGCAATTAGCTGGAAACAAATGAATTTGTGTTGCATATATTTCCCAAGCTGATGGGTTGGTGAATGAACCACTCGTTATTTCATGAAGCAGCATCTTTAAAGGTCTGTAGAACAACTTGGGAAAAACACAGCCCTGCTGTTGTGACATTTTTTGCAATACTTCTGAACATTGTCTGTCCCGGTTTCAGGCGTAGGTGCTTCTGTATTTACATATTTCTTTCTCATGAAAAGGAATTCTGGAAGTTTTGTAGTTGTTTTAACTTCTCGCCTCGGATATTTCAGTTCTTCACGTAACCACATTTTCAGTGTCAGCATACGGCCTAGAAAGGAAATATTTTGTACCTTAAACACCAAAACTCTCTTTTGTCCTATTTTCCCCCCTTTCCTATGCTATGCCCTTGTTTAAAAACAAGTGTTCTCCCCTCCAAAAGGAATACTTCTCTACAAAGAAATCCAAAGGGATTAAAAACGAAAGAGAGAACACAAAGCAGAACCAAAAATACAGAACAAAAGAGAATAAAACCGTGAGTTGGTTTTGGGGTTGAACTACTGTTTCTTCTTATGATTGCTGGGGAAAAAATAACGTACCTTTAAAGGAAAAATTCCTTTCTGTTGTTTTTTCCTGCAAGAAAATCCATGCACCCAGAAATTTCCCACCCATTTGTAATCTGTCGCATTCCCCCTGTGTGGTGAACAGCGGCACTCGGTATTTCTCTGCCACAGCAGATAGGCTCCGAAGATGAGAGCAGAGTGATGAAGTGTGAGACCAGAAGTGTGAGCTTCCCAAAGGTGACAAAAGGGGTTCTCCAGGTAAGAGCTCTGAGGATATCACAAGAACAGTAGTAAGCTCCGCTATATTAAGTATTGAACTCGCATCCTGGCAGATGCTGTTTTCCAGCCTGTGATCTGCAGATCCCTGGCAGAACAGGGACTCGCTGTGAGGAAGGTGGGAAAAGCGATTTCAGCAGCGCTCTCCAGCAGTTTGGGAGCTGCCTGCTGGGGTGCTGAGCCTTTGCAGGAGCTTTTCTGGGAGTTCACAAATCAAAGCAAGTTGAAAGGCACCGCGGCAGGATAATGTTCTATTGATTGCTTTGTTTTTGCAGAGGATAGATTTTGTTTAATCTTCCTCTTCCTTACATTGCTCGACGCCATTAGTTCTATCTTCACTAATATCAAAGATAAAAAATCACTAGAGATGAGACTTTCTAATGCAGTTTGCACAACTTTCTGGTGGGCAACGGCACAGGAAATCAGCAAAGCGTGCACTTGAAAGTTTAAGTGCTTAGGAACTAAGAACCAAGAGCTGGAAAGAGGGAGACAGAGAGACCCTTTTGGTTCAGGAGCCCACCAGCTTTCCTATAGTTGTGCAATGGGGCTGCACAAGGTGGGTGTTGCAGGGAAACCCTTTGTATCTTGGTCTACAGTAAGGTTACAGGTGGATGTAGCACCTTGCACCCAGGGCAGCAGGTCTGAGCTGGGGGGGCGGAGGGGGGGGGATTCCTCTGGGTATCTGTCCTCCACAGCACCCTGTATGCCCACGCCTGCTTGACCCCCAGCCACAGTCAGCCCAGAGGAGGTGGGAGGGAGGTCGAGGGAGGGGGGATGGAGGGAAGTGGCTTCCGCTCAGCAAACACAAACTTGTTTCTCCTCCTCCTCCATCTTTCACAAATTCCTGGTGCCCGTCACCCCGCTGGCCGCTCCGAGGGTTTTAATCAAAAGGGAAACCAACATTTGACGTGTGCACAGTGGGGAGAAGAGAGACGACGAAGAGGGAGGGGGCTGCCAGCCTGAGGCCAGACAATGTCCCCATATGGAGAACAGAAGGATGCCGGGGCGGCCGCATTCAGAGCCATCCCTCTGCTCCCCCTGCACCGCATGGCTCCTGCTTGGTGGACGGGCTCTTAACATAACAAGGGGGGTGCGGGGGTGGCCAGTCCATGCTCACACCCCCAGATTCCTCCAGCCCATCCCTGGTTTCCCAGCTACTGATCCCAGCAGCCCATTCCCTCTCCCTGTACCCGTTCTCAGCACATCCCCGGCAGCCCTATTGTCTGCCAGCCGCTGAGATGAGAAGCGATGCTCCTGGTCCATGCCTGATAAAGGGCAATAAATAAATGGAAAACAATACACATGTCCGTGTGCATACATACACGTATGTATGTATACATATGTATGTCTATGCAATAAATAAAACAAACAAGCCAAGCCCTCCAGGCGATCTGAGCTCTGCCTATTGTTCAGGACTAGGGCTTTCCTCCCTCCCCTCCCATCTCCTAATGAAATCCCCCAAGACCTCCTCGTTTCTCCCCCGCCCCTAAAGGGCACTCACATAGGCGTGCTCTCAGGGACTTTGTCTCCTACAGCTGGAGAGGCATAAACTGCCAGGATGGGAAAGTCTTTGATCTGCCAAGGTTGTGTGTGATAGAGGCTTCTTTAGTCCTAAGCCACTTCAGAGCCTCTTCAAAGCCCTTCTCACTCCTCCATGTGCTACCACATTTGATCTGGGGCATCCCCTAGACCTACTCCTGTCTTCCCTTCCTCCCTTTCCCTGCAATTGCACATATTGCACATAGCCTGGCCATGAGCCTTAGCTGAGCTGCTCTGAGTTGAGTCCATGTTATTCGTCTAAAAACAGAAGAGCAGACTTGAAGAAATTCATGGTAGGTGAAACAGCTCATCCCAGTATGATCCGTAGTGCATGCATACAGGAGACAGATGATGGCCATGAATTGTTACAGGGTATCACAGAGAAAGCCCACCTTTGCTTTCTCTAAGCCTTCTGCTTGCAGAGGGTCTTAAATACGAGGCTTAGCTGAGCGTCAGTAGCCACTTTTCATCGGTTATAAACATCAGTTGTTGCACATATTGCTGACAGCATGGCAGAAGAGGGCTCTGCAGTGGTGGTGCATGAGCTGGCACAAGCTCCCTCCCTGATTTTAATTGCAAAGCTGTCCATTAAAATTCTGATCTTTAAGAAAGACCCTGAAGTTTTGCTAGTTTCCAAGAACTAGTGACTTGTCCCCTGGTCTGATGATCTTGGGGAAAGCTGCACTTTGCCTTGATTTCCCCAGCAATATGATGGGGATGCTAGTGAACCTCTTCATCCAGTTCTTGGAGCTCAGCAAATAGAATATGCCACAAAAGACCTTGACTGATACACTACACTGTACTATACTATACTTAACAGAAAGACTGGAAAAGCTCCCAACACACCCTGACCCACCATCAGCCATTTAGGCTGGTTATGGGCTGCTCAGCTAGGAAGAATGCAAAATTGCCAGCTGGATGAGCAAAGCACACCCACCATATTTGGGCTTGTGGCTGCAGAACATGGGCCTGCATGGGTCTGAAGGCCTCCAGTCCTGGGCAGTGAGTGCCAATGAGGGGCTCTGTCTGTGCTCTCAGACTGCGGCTTGGTTGTACTCATTCTCCATCCCCTACAGGAAACGCAATTTCTTTGCACAGAGAAGGCAGCTTCCCCTCCTCGGTGCCTCTGTCTTTTTGCCTCCCATTGCACACAAAAATGCTGACGGATTTCCCTGATCACTAGCCATGCTGGCTAGTGGCTAGAGCAGTTCATTTCAGACCCTGCACAGGTATTTCTTACCATATATTATAGTGAATAATGTATCCCCAGCCATGCAGCACAAGGCTTATAAGGCTATCTCAGTATTCTGGTGACAGCTTTAAACCACTCGACCATTGACCATTCAGGTCTCATGGTTTATAGAGTCACCAGCACACCTTGACAGGGTTATAGCCTACTTATTGGTATAAAGCATGGTTAGGGATACATTATTATAGCACGTTGCTTCTGAAACAGGGCTGTGGGCCACCGATGGCCTAGAGAGCCCTTGCTGGTGATCTGCGAGGGGCTGTGTGATGTGGACAGCACGATTAACATCTACCTGTTAAATCGCAAGGAGCAATTGCTGGGGTGACCCGAGGGACTGCACTCACTCTCAGACCCAGGAGGACAGGTGGCCCTGAGAAGAGAGAGGCTCTGAGTTTCCTGTTTGCTATGGAAATGGGCACCCAGCTGTGCATGAGGAACTCCCTTCAACACTGATGGCCCTATGTGCTGCAGTCCTTACTCTTTTCCTACCCAGCAGGCAGCCTGTGGCTGCCACAAGGCTGAAAAAGGCTTTGGTGAGAGCTGCCCCTCCTCTGCATGGCTTATATCCATCTTTCTGAGCAGCTTCAGGCTGGATGCAACCTGTCTAGCTTCTGTGCAAATGCCAATTTGGTTTGGCTCATGTAGATGCTCATTAACGATTACTAAAGTTAAGGCAGTTAATCACTACAGCTGAGGCTGAAATCTGACTTTTATTCTAATTCCAAGTCCCATCTTTGCAAACTTCCCACTTTCCACAGAAAGGTTTCTTCCCAACAGCCTTTTCCAGCCTTGTTCTCTGGAATGATGATCTTATTGCAAAGTTTCTGAGGATTATCTGAATTACCTTCCAATGCAACATGCGCTTGCTGTATTTGTTACTGCAGAGCTGAGATGATTTAACAAACAACTCAGGTTAAAAACATTGACCTCAGGTTTCTTCCTGATCTCATTTGATTTGTTAAATATTGAGCTAAACGTGGAGAAAAATTAGCTTGGTACTTTGAAAGTCCTCAGAACTAGAACTCAGCAATAATGCAGCTGTGCTTTAAAATTTCTCTGCTTGCTCTCCCTTTTTAAGTGCTATTAAAGGAAATATTTGCTAAGGATATTTCAGTTATAAGGCTGGTTAAATGGATCCATTATGGAATTACTACATGCCAGTGTTCAGGATGCCTCTGAAACAAATGGACTCATTTTCTCAAATGTTATGTTTAAGCCTCAGAGAGCTCTCGACCACAGCCCTGTTTGACATGTGCCTTCTCACTGCCTTCTCTTGGTTTCCCCCACAGCCTTGATCCCTCCAAGAGTTATGCATGAGATTAGCTTTAAGTGGGTAAATAGCCCCTCCGAGCTCTGCATGACGGCTGCAACACCCTGATGGGGCTGTGGTTGGTCCCTACACCTCCCCGGGTGCCACCACCAGATGTGCACAGTATGGGCTCCACCAGCCTCACAGACCTGACCGGGGCAGGTATCCTTGTGGCATCATGCCTTCCTGAGCGAGCCAGAGCACACACTCTTAGGTTTTTTTGTGCCAACTTCAATTTTCTTCCACCTTTCTGCAAGCTGCGGGGGGATGACAGGCGATATTTTAAGGCATAAAGTCAGAGTCGTGGAGAAATAATACCAAACGCACATTGAGTCTGCCAGGAGAAGTTAACCTGTCAGCACTCCCCGGAGGGATCTGAATTAGCAGATCAGCCTCGCAGAAGAGCAGTAGCTCTGCCCTGCAGCCGTGATGTTTCTCACCCAGGACTTGGTGCTTGCAGCCCAACTTTTCCCTGGTTGAACCCAGACTCCTGCAGATTTAGGAGAGCAGAGTGCTTGCTTGCCCTTGTGCAATGAGTCCTGCAAGTGCAAGACTTTGGCGAAGTTTCACAAAGAGGGGTCACATAATGCAGCAAGCAAGGGCGAGGCTTTAGGTCTTCCCATAGTTGTTTTCACTGAAGGAGGGCACGGCACAAATGCTGAAAGCAAAGTCAGACAAGCAGATGAGCTTTTGTGGACATATATTTGTACCATCATTTCATAGCCTGTGTAACATGGTACATGTGGAAGGGGAGAGAGCAGGAGCAGGGCAAATACTGCTGCCAGAACATTTAACAGCACAGTAACCTCTTCAGAAACCCAGCCCTGAGCAGTTTGACATGCATGCATTGCACTGCAGAGGGTGAGACTGCATCAACATTATGGATGTACCGAAGCTTATTTCTGGCAACATGGTTGCTTTGCATTCATCTTCTCAGCTCAGGGTTGCTCTTCCAGTACAACAAACCTTCACAATCACACCTCTCCCTCTCTTGCCACAAACGTCTTCTACCACATCCTGGTCTCCTTCCTTGGGGCTGAGCGGGAGCACAAGGAACCAGCCCACCTCCATGAGCAAACAGCCAAATCAGAGCACAGATGGAGCAACTGTGTAATACACCACTAATTAAATGCACAAGAGTGGGGTATTTATTACTGTAAAATGCTCACAAAATTCAGAGGCACCTAAGACTTACGACAGCATTATCCACTGCTGCTGCAGAATTAATGGGTAGCCTTTCCCAGTGTGCTAAAGCAGACAACAGAGGGGGTACTCTGTCATCCAGGGGTGAGAGCGGGGAATGAATGCATATACAGTACTCCCCTCTAATGCTAATGGACCCTAGCACCGAGATTAGATTTACACCCTCCCTCCAAACGTACAGCAGAGGAAGGCAGCTCCCCCGGGCGGCGTTTTGAGCACTGCGATGCTGTGCTCTGCTCCCCCCACCTCGTCCCCTCATCCTCTGCCCGCTGCCCCACAGCCACGTGGACACTGCAGTGCTTCCCCTGGCCCCGTGAGGGCCACGATAGGGCTGGGCAGGAGCTTGGCGCTGCCCCCACACCGTTCTGCTGCAGGCTGGAGTGCGGGCTGCGAGGACCCGGGGGACAGCCTGGTCCCTGGGATGGTCTGGTCCCCAGGACAGCCACGTTTCATCCTACGTGCAGGGCCCGCTCCTGGCAGCACTGCATCTCAGCCATGGGGAGGAGTGACCACAGGCCTGCTACAGCTCTCCCGGCAAATAATTCACACCAACTTGTTTAAAGGAGCAAATGGGTTTAATTATTAGTTACAATCTTGTCAATAATTATCACCCCATCTGTGGGTAATAAATGGCAGCTTCTCACAGACTGCATCATTAGAGTTTAAGGACACCAATGGGGTGCATTAAAATGCTGAGGAAAGCATTGATCTGGTGTAAAAATGCTCTTTACAAATTACAGGCACGGGTCAAGTGAGTCCTCCCTCTCCCACCGTGGCCGACCTGCCCTCCGTGCCGCATGTCCTCCCCAGCCCACCCTTGGCTGCTGGCAGCACAAAGACCTGCTGCAGGCTGTGGGGACATGGCCCTGTGTAGTAGGGTTCCATGCAAAGAGGGACACAGAGCAGTGAAGGGGATGTGCAAGGCAATGCAGCTCCCTCGCAGTCAGCTCTGTGCTTTGTTCCCACCAAGGAGCCAGACAGACTTCCTCACAGCAATGGGTAAGATGTGGAGGAACATGGAGGCAGTGTTTCCTGAAACACAACTACTTCTGGGGTGGGAAAGCATCAGTCATCACACAGCAGGATTTCTTGGAGGAGAAATGATAACTCTTTTTTTTTTCTTTCTTTTTTTTTTTTTTTTTCTGTTTATTTTCTTTTTTTTCTTCCCTATTTGAACTGCAGGCTGGAATATAGGCCGGCAGAATGTAATTATCCAGGCTGGAATTTGGCCAAGATGCTGGGGCTAACAGCCCTACTGTTTCAAAATATGCCACAGTACCCTAAATGATCACATCTTGCAGGATCTGATTTTGCATTTCATCCAAAACAATGTCGGGAAGGGAAGGCGGTGAGCAGGATGAGCACAAACCAGTCCCATATAACCCCATATCTGCTGGAAATTTAGCCCAGAGCGGCTCCTGACATTCGCCTTCATTTTCTGGGAAAGCATCGAAACAAGTCAGAGTTTTATTCCTTTTGTAAATCCTCCACAAGCAGTTTCCAGCCTCCTCGGTGAAAAATACATCAACTTTCAGAAGGCAAAACTACAATAAAGCAAGACATTTCCATTTAAAAGAAAGAAAAAAAGAAAAGAAAAAGAAAAGGAGAAGGGCATTTCTTTCCTCTACAACAATATTTGAGAGAGAGACCTTCTGTTTTCCCTTTTTTTTTTTTTTTTTTAAAGCCTGTTAGGAAAGAGGATTAAGATAGCTAATGGGCGGCTTGTATTGGCAAACAAAACTAACACCCAAATGATTCTTTGCATGCACAAGTGGCAGGCTCTCCATTAGGAGAGCAGCACTGACCGCAGCAGGCTGGAGAGCGTTGAGCTGCAGGGTAAACAAACCTCGGCCTGGGTCCCTGCGTGGCTCTGCCCAGCACCCTGCCCTGGTTCTCCCCAGATAGCTCCAAATGGTCTCTGTTGTTTCAAATGCTATGCAAATATTGGCAGAAGCACGTACCGCAGATCAGACCGCAGCCCAACTTTTGGGAACACGGCGTCGGGATTTGCTGTTGCTCTTTTTACTCCAGTGAATAAAGTTTATTTGCAGAATAAATGGTGCCCTCAGCTGACGGGCTGCTGGCTAGCTCATGCTGGATTTGGCCAGTCATCTGCCACCGAGGAAAATTTAAATGGAAATGGTAATTTTGAAAAGTCAGTCAAAAGGTTTCGTTTTATGTTTCGGGAGAAGAATAACTGCGATTGTCTTTTCATGTTGGGATGGTCTTTCCTGTGTGAAATAACTGCTTCTTCAGAAAAGACAGTGGCCATCAACGTATCTCATTATCTCATTCGTCCTGGACAACTTACAGCATCCTTCTGTTTTACTGGAATATCTCAGAAAAAAAAAAAAAATACCCTCCTCAGATTAACCAGAAAAAGCCAAAACTCTCTGAATTTAATTGGACAAATGGAAAGAAAACAAATGATTCTCAAAGTCCTAATGGAACAACCCAACTATGTCTCCTCCTGATGCTTGCCACAACCAGCTCTCATCAATGAGCCTTGCTTTAAACCTCCTCCATGCAAGCCTCCTTCATGCAAACCTCCTCCATGTAACCTCACACACCTGCAGACAAGAAGGTTTTCTCTGCGATCAGTCCCAGTGAGCAGCACTCTGCCCCAAGCATGTCAGCTCCAGCACTTGCAGCAACAGAGGGATGTTTAGAAGCCATTTTGGATGCCAGAGCTGCCAGGAGCCCCAGAGGAGAGCATGGAGCATACAATCAGGTCAGTATAGGAACCAAAACTGACCATCTCCCTCCTGGTTTCCATCACATCTCTCTCTGCTGCCCTGTAAAGAAGGAAGATAAACTGAAATGCAGGAAACACCAAGTTCAGCTTTTAATTTGTAGGCAATTTGTATTTTACTCCTGAATATCAAGGTAATTCCTTTGATTTCCTGAAAAGATAAGCAGATCCTAAAAAGCAGTGTGACTTTTAGTAAGAATACCTGACAGGCAGCCTGCACCAGAAGCAAACGATTCCCACGTTGTAATGCGTAATGCCCAGTAAGTTCTGCATGAGAACTGGAGCTGCCCACTGCACAAACACAATTCCACCCAACAAGCGCCCTGCTCATTCATGGTACCTGTTCTGCAGTTTTGTTCCTGTTCAGAAAAATACCAAGCCTCTTACTTGACCGATGCCGTGCCACAGGCAGTCTGCAAACACAAACACCCTTGTTTGGAGAAGATACGCCCTGGCTGATCTGAAAAATCCCTAAGCAATGCGTTCGAAATGAATCAGATTTGATTCATGACCGATTGAGTAAGGACAGAGAATGGAGGGCCTGGCACAGGTACACAGACGTGGACGATCATATGCTGAGTTCACTGCAGCGCATTGTGCTCCTTCTTCCATTTCCCTTGTTGTGAAATCCCCAGCAGGTCACTTTCCTGCAAGGGATGTGCTGTGAGGCAGAGGGCACCAAGCGAACATGGCAGCAAAATCACAAGGCCCCGTCCAAGGGGTTCCTTGTTGCAGCTGAAGGTGCTGACCCTGGGTTTGTTCATGCATGTGCACGTGTGTTTACATGTTCCACTCGCACACACATGGGAGCATGCACACGCATTGTGAAAACGTATGTGCGTATATTCCCATATTCACAATGAGTTGTTTATGAGCAAGCTATCAAGAAGGAGTTTTCACTGAAATTATTCAGTGAATGACTTCAGACAATGAATACATTGCAGGAAATGGCGATTGGCTCCAGAGCAATCCACCAGCAGAAAAGGAGGCAAAAGCAGTTGAATAAATGGGTGGCTATGAATTACTCATTTAGCTGCATTATCTTATTGTGGTCCCAATTCAGCAAATGCCTAAACATCCACTTCCCATTAAGGGCATGAATAGTCCCATTGATTCAATAGGGTTATTTTCTCTGCCTTCCATGGGGCAACTCAAATGCTTAAATTTAAGCAAGTGCTTAAAGTGCTTTGCTGAATCAGGAGGTATGTCCACACTGTATATACCTGTGTTATACAGAAGGTCAGATTAGCTGATCAAAGAGTCCTTTATGCTCTTAAGATCTATAAATCTGTGAATATAACCAGCCTTTGCTGGAATTGCTTCTCCATAACCTTCCCGAGCACTGAAATTCATCCACACCCCAAAAATATTAATAAAACACTCTGTGCTTAGCTCTTTTCATATTATACTAAGTACGCCACTAAATAAACCTCTTAATATTCCAGTATATTTTGCAATGAACATTTTCCTGGTACGCTAGAGCGATTCCTCCTTTTGTGCCATCCAGAACACAATCCCCATGAAATACTGCAGTAAACATTTCTCTGAGTACTACAGCAAACACTACCAGCATTAGCAGATTAACCATTCCACTGAGCGCCATATTAAGCACACGTTTAAATACTGAGAAAAGACGTATAGCCTCCTCCTTCCACTGCGCCTCGTTACCCTGCCCGAGATCCATATTTCTCAGCATCCCCACACGTACCCGTGCTGCTCCCGCTCCTCTCTTTCTCTCCTCCTTGTTTTGCTCCTCCTGGGAGTTCTCTTCTGACTGGGGAGATCTTTCTTGGGGCAGGAGGGGGATGAAAGGAGGGCAGAGTGGCACACTGCTCAGCCGCAGAATTGACAGCCAATCCACACTGCGTGTATGGAACTCTTTGCTTTGATGAAGTCTGGTACTGGAGAAAGACAGGTTACCTGCGGGTCTCCCTCCCCTGACCGAAAGAAGTATGCAGTGCTTTGAAGTAGCAGGTCTTCCCTGGTGCAGTTTGGAGTTACAAAGCATTGTTTGGGTTTTACAGGTGTATTTTAATGTCAGTGAAATTACCGAGAAGAAAACCTTCAATGGATTCATCTTTAGCAAGTGTTTAAGAGCCATTGACTCATCTCTTGTTGCTGACAAACCATCTAGATTCAACCCATGGTTCTGTTCAGCTTTTCTCCTTTCCCTCCTCTCTCTCTTTCTCTTTTTTCCTCTTTTTTTTTTTTCTTTCTTTTTTTTTTTTCTTTTTTTTTCTTTTTTTTTTTTTTACTAGCAATTTGATGTTTGATCATTTGAGGCAATGAGGCGGAGGGTAATTTACGTTATCAGGGAGGTATGAGGGGTGCTGGGAACCCAGACGCAAGGCCCATTCGCCTGCTAAAGCGCCATCGTAATGTAATGAGACTCCAGTCAAGTGCAGCTAGTAATGGAGAGGAACATTTCCCATTCATCTGCCTACCTGAGACTCCACGAAGACGACAATAACTTTTGCACAGGAGGAGCAGGGGGGGACACGGTGAAGGGGGGCTGGCATCCCCACAGCACAGCTCGCTCTGGCTGGCAGAGAACCACTCTGGGGAGCACAGCAACACGGCTGTGAGCTGAGGAGCAGGTTGTTGGGTGGCTCAGCCTCCCCATCTCGGACATCCAGCCTGTACCTGACCCATAGTCCCCTATTCTGGCTGTGGACACATTCTTGCCTCTGTAGCACCTCTGCAATGGGGCCCTGGAAGTGGTGCTGACAACCACATGCCCACCACCAGCACTGACAGCAATGCACGCGCTCAAGTTCTTGCAAGTGGTCCTGCTGCTCTGTGCACTTTATTTGCAGGCTGAGGGTAATTATAGCTGGAGGGAACCTCCTGGATGCAGGCAGACCTCCTGGCACTGACAGCCCTGTGCATGGCAAGGGGTAGGTGGCAGGGGAGAGACACAGGGGCGGGAGAGATTTGTTTCCTCTCTGTCCCAAGCTGGCTGCTTGTTCCCAGAATGCAGCCTGAGAAAAGGAGCGGAGAGCCGTCTGATCCCCCTCACCAAATTCCTGCTGCACAGACCCTTCCAATTATACCCACGTCTGAAAGGCTGCTGTCAGGATGAAAGGCACGGAGCAGTAATGAACTGACGATTAATTTGCAGTTGGCTCACCCAGCGCGCGATCCTCGCTCAGGCTCGCTGCGTGCGGGTGCTAAATATGACGATGTCAGCAGTTGTCAGCCAGAGCAGGGGCTGCCCCTCACACCAGCCTCTCCCTGCCACACTGCCAGGGGCCACAGCTTGGCCACAGCTTCCCAGCAGCACGGTCAGCCCTGGGCCAGCCCCGCAGCAGCCACAGCAGCATGGGGAAGGGGCCCCATTGCCCGAAGGCCTGTGCAATACACTTCACATCCCTCAGCTGCCAGATGATCATCTAAATTATGATAGTTGGCTCCCAGTAACCACGATGGGATCTATGGAGATCAGTTACTATGCCGGCAACCCTGTTCACAGCATTGGGATTGGAACTAAATGATCTTAAAGGTCCCTTCCAACCCAATCCATTCTGTGATTCTATGATTCTATGATCTGAAAGTTAGGTAGGTGCCCCTTGAATACAGACATCTACGGCTTCAAAGATCTGATTAGCAGAATACGAAAACCATCTGCAAATGGCTAAAGAGCCTGGATTTATAAACTGATCACTGTACCTTCCTGATGCAAACACTGAAGCATACAGGTATCTAATCAGTGTCTATCCCAGAATGTGCATAACAACCTCAACACCAGCAATTACAGTTGTGGGATACTTATGCAGCCTGTGTGCTCTAATATCACAGAGTCATAGAATCACAGAATCATTACGTTTAGAAAAGGCCCCTAAGATCTTGTCCAGCTGTTCATCTACCACCAATACTGCCCGCTGGCCAAGTCCCTCAGTGTCACGTCTCCACATTTCCTGAACACCTCCAGGAACAGTGACTACATCAGCGCCCTGGGCAGCCTGTGCCAGTCTATTACCACTGTTTCTGAGACTAAATGTTTCCTAATATCCAACCCAAACCTCCCCTGGTGTGACTTAAGGCCATTAACTCTTGTCCTTTTGCCCCACCTGGAGCTGGTCTGCACCTCATTCATGGAGACACAGACAGGCTGCCTGACAGACTCTTCTCCTTAGGACAGTTTATCTTAGGAAGATCCATATCTGAGCTGCCTGTGAATTAGTGGCATTTCCAGCTGCTTGTGCTGTTCAAAGTAGCAAAACTGAAGCCTTAGAAAAAAAATACTCCAGAAAACTGGGCGCCTTCTCTTTTGACACATCCTAAAAAAGCCCTCTGATCGCTGGTTCAGAATGACATTTCCTTTCTAATGTTATTTGGATTCTATTAGACAATGTTTACAGAGCTCAGTCACCAAAATAAGTGTTCTTTTTCACACTGAACAAGACATTTAATTTGATCAAAACTGATGACTTTTTTCCTCCCCCAGCCTGTTGATTTGCAAAGAGAAGAAAGCTTCAATGGAACCAAAACAAGATTATGGCCAGGTACGCACAACACTGAAATTGCCTGCAACGCGTAAATCTGCTGTTTGCCCACTCCCACTACATGCATAATTTTGTTTTATCACTTACAGTCCCGGGGTGCTCACACAACTTGGCAGTCAGTTTCCCAGCATGAAATTGCACCTGTCTGGAAAAATGCACAGAATATAGAGAGGCAGAATGATATACAGAGGTGGGCTCTTCTTGCAAAGCAAGTGCTCAGATGGTCAGAGGGCCACGGCAAAACATGTGGTGTCAGTGTCACAGAATCTGGGTGCCCTGGCAGCGTTCGATGGCACAGAGCCTGTATCACTGTGGGTTTTGTATGCACTTCACAGAGGTGTTCGCTGCTGGCTGTGGGTCTCTGTGCATCTCACACATCTGGCTGTCATTTCAGGTTTTGGTTTCTGTGCTCCCTCTGACCTGTGCTGAGCCAGGCTTGCCAGCTCCCCATGAGAGCAGTGAGCAAATCCAGGCTCTAGCCAGGTGCCTCGACAGCATCGACACCACATGGCAGGTGATCCTGGCTGCACTGCTGTCACATGAAGCCCAAACCTGAAGGCTCCTCTGCAAAGGAGACCTGAGCCCTTTAAGGAAGAGAAGAGCAGAAATCAATTGTCTGCTCGCCTTCCTCCCTGGGCCCCCCTTTCTCCCTCCTCCATCACCACCACCACCACACACGCACCCTATTCACCCTGCTGGAAGGTGACATTTGCTATTAACCTTATATTGGGCCATTTTGTAAATCAATGTCACTTACATTTAATAACAAGTGTAATCAAAGGAATTATGCAAATTTAATTTGATGCTTCTTGAATTATGCAAATCTGCACCACATATAATGGCTTCTGACATGTGCCCAGTTGGAGAACGTTCCATTACCTCCTCTCTTATTACCCCTATTATTATTTTTATTTTTTTATCCTGTGGTGGGGGGGAGGGAGAAGGGAGGGAGCGGCAGTTAGGCTCGGAGGCAGGGGGGACAAGTGAGTGCAGTGGGAAGAGAAGGGAAAGAAGAGGGGTGGTAGAGGAAAGCACTCCTTTGCCTGCATTTCAAGTAGCAAAGCCTCCTGAAGGCATTTCTGTTATTGTTATTGCAGAGCAAGGAGAGCGGGGCAGGGGGGGGGAGTGGGGATGGGGGGAATCATTTCCCATGAATGGCTTTGCAGGCAATAATACTATAAGCCTCTGATTCTAAATTACTGCCCTTTCAGTCCTATCTTCAGTACAATATTACTCTCCTCGGCCTCCTCTTCCTGAATTATAAGGCAAGCTGGGGGAGGGTGAGAGAAGAGGGGAGCAGGACCCAGAGTGGAAAACACAGGGTGAATGGGTGAAAAACAGGGTAGATCTTATTGCTCCAGGGCCACCCCAGGTGGGGTGTCCAGTCCTACGGAGAATAACTCTTCTTTTTTTTCCCTCTTGGTTTTCGCATCACTCACTGATTTCCTTGCTTGTGACCCTGAGATCAGAAGACGGATATGCCACAAACTGCTGTATCTTCTCAGAAACTTGTGGCATCAGTACCCAGAAGTAACACAGCGTCCTTCCTTTGCAACAGCTTGTGGTCCACAGCACCACAAGTCAGCGAGGACCTGACTCCTCCTACGTCACTCTTTCTTGTTAGAGAGGATTCAGTGTGCTGAGCTGGGCCACATTTTCCTCTGCTGTACTACTCACATCAACTGCGGAGTGACTCTTTTCAGGACAATTGATGCAGTGTGGCCTCAGGCAAAAGCAATCCCACGTGTGTCTTGGTGTCTTCATGCTCGTACAGATAAAGAACTTCATCTGCCTTCTGGAAGAAGAAGGGGGAGACAACACACATTTAACAGTTTTTGTGCTCCTCTGATGGAAGCTGGTACATGGCATCTTCCATTTCCATAAAGCAATGAGTCACTCATCAGAAATTCCCTCTGCCTAACTAGAGAGGTGAAAGGCAGAGGAGGATTTCTACACTTCCTAGCTGGAGATTTGACTTCTGAACAAGATGCTCTCTTATCACGGTGTGAACTTCAAAAGGTGAGTTTTAAAAGGCTCCATTCATACTTAAATATGTTTTCTTCCAAAATGCTGCCAGGAACACATATTTATTTTTCCCTCCTTGCTCTTTATATTTCTGTTTCATATCATAGCCCTTAGTAGACTGCAGGTTTCTTTGCTAATGGAAGGAAATTTCTAGAAACTTACTCTGTAGTTGATTTAAAACACCATAAAGCAGAAGATATTTTGATTATTTTCTTTTCCCTGCCTGTCAGAAGAAGGAAAAAGGTGAAGGTCTATTTTATTTTTTTAATGGGAGGATGTTTATGTAATTCCCTATGTATTCTCATAGAAACTTGTGGGAAAAGCCACACTTCAGTCAGATTTTGACAGCATGATTTCCACTGATGATGAGGTGAGATGCATGTGCTTACCCCACATGTGCTGATGATATCTTGCAGCACCACCAACACCTTTCCAACATCACCTACTCACCACCACTGCCAGCAGCCCTCCGTGGGGCCCATACAGAAGACAAGGGTGGACCTTCAGCTGTGTTGGCAGATGGAAATCCTGCTGGCAGGACCAGGCCCAGTGTCTGCTTCAGCCCTCACCCAGGTCCAGCATGGAGGTGCCTGGTGGGAGGTGCCAGGGGAACGACAATATTTGTGTCTGGCACTTGCTCACTTCCACACGTGGTTGTTGATTCACTGCCCAGAGACCCGTGTCTGTCATTAGGAGGCTGAAGAAAAGAATGAAGCTCATTTCGGAGTCAGATACATCAATAATCTCTAAAGTCCCCTTCATTCCCATATTTTCAGACTGCAGGAGAGAGAACTTGCTTTCCCTTGCCTTTCTTTGCCTTGAGTTGCCTTTCTTGGCCTTGCCTTGTCTTTCTTTGTTGTACTCTGCCCTGTCTTTCTTTGCCTGGCCTTGCCATGAGAAAAGATGACACTCATTGCTCCCATAGGAATTGGAGTGATGAGGACACACTCCCATCCTCTGGCACCAGGTGTTGCACAGCTAGAAGTTCCCATCACAAAGTGCTGCAAACCAAAGCCCTGCTGCTGCAGGTGCCCACCCCACACAGCCCCCCGGCCCTGAAGATGCTTCTGGGGAAGGATGTTAATGAGTGTGCAGGGCTGAACTTGTCCCTGGAGCTTTTCAGGGCAACATCGCTGAATGACTCCAGGTATAGATATTCCAGGAAGAAAGGGATTTGCTGGGAATAGCTGTTTGGAACAGCCTTGCATGTGTGGAACACACTGCAGGGCCCACTACAGCCTGCAGCACCCAGCTGCAGCTAAAGCTGGGTAAACTGGCAAGCATCGAGAGCTATGCTCAGTGCTTGCAGGGTGCTCTCCTGTTTCCCTGTGTGACAGTCACACAGCCTCACATCCTTTCACCTGGGATCATGCTTTCTAAACCTTCTAATGCTGACTTGGAAATAGACCATGTGAAGTTTCCAGGTCCAGTCTAAAAGACCTCTATCCCATTTCCAGGAGGAGGGATTTGCTTGGCCTGGACGCTGATGGGGGCATGCTGGGCTTCCCATGGGTAAATAAATAGAGTGGGGAAGTGCCCTGGAGGCCATCATTCACACAAGGGCTCTAAAACGGGCTGCTCCCAGCGGGAGGCCCCACTGCTTGAAGTTTACATGCTCTCCCCTTCCCTGGAAATCACAGGTCATCGCTCGCAGCCACCTCCTCCCCACTAAAACTGTAATCAGCTAAGAGCCATAAAAACACGGCTTAGAAAGAGCTGGGAATGTGACCCCATGAGAAAGGAAACGCTGACCAAATGAGCATGAAGTATCCCGGGAAACAGTTTGGAGAGAACAGGCTGAAGGTGAAGGAGAATAGCTTGTTGTGGAAGATGGTGAAGGCTCCATTCCATGCCTCTGTTTCCTCATCTGCAAGGTGGAGGTGACAGGGCACAAACCCTCGCCCCACAGAAGAGGCACAAACCCCACCAGCAAGGACTCTTTTGCAATATCACTCCACAAGCATCAGTGGAAGAAGTGCTGAGGGCAATGTTCCCATTTAGCCTTCCCTTGGCAATGCCAGAGGATGAAGACTTCCACTGGGAAGGAACCAAAGTTTCTCCTTCCTCTTAGGGCAAGTGAAAGAAGGATAAAATTTCATGAAGGGTGGGTCTGTGTATGGTACCAAGGAACAGGACGTAAGGACTAGATAAGAAACACAGAAACTAGACAGGTAGACCAGCTGATTTTTTTATAAGGAACTAATTCTGTATTTTGTAATTATGTCTTTAGTGGCTTTTGGGCTCTGCATTACATAACGTGCAATGCTCCCACACCTTCAGGCTTGTTTCTCACTTCTCCATTTTTCCCCAACAAATGGGTGCAGTCCTGCCCACAGACATCCTACCCAGTTATTCCTGCTTCATCCCAGGGTGGTCCTGTACAGCCAGCCATGCTCGGTTTTCTCCTCCAACATCCCTTCTGAGAAGCTGGCTCTTGGCACTGCAGGGAGAGGGATTATTTGATCTTTATTAATTTATGGAAAAGAAGGAAGAGGGTGGAAATTGCAACGAAAGGGACAGCCAGCAAGATGGCAAGGAAGAGAGGTTAAAAATGAAGTCATCATCTAATTGGCCCGCAGTGAATTATTCACATGTATAATCTTTTTAAAAAAAAAAAAAATTCAGCACAAGGCAATGCAAGTAAATGCTGTTCATGTTTAAAAGTCATTTCCATAAGTAAGTGCAATTTCTCTACTGTTTGCCCCTGTTTAATGAAGTGAAATCTTGTTTGCATTCCTCCCAATTTCCCAACGAAAGGCGCCCAAGCGTTTGCACCAAAATTACTCGGCCCAAATTAAAACCCTCCAACACTTTAAAAAAAGAAAAAAAAAAAGAAGAAGGGGGGAAAAATAAGACTTATTTTTAAAATGCCTTAAGTGCATCCCAGCATCCTAATTTATTTTTAGACACTCGTTATTAAGAGTAGTAGTAAGTTTCCCCTTCTCTCTCGCTCTCTCTCTTATTTAAATGAACTTAATGGCAATAGATGCAAATGTCTGGAAGAGGAAAATAGTTAACATTTATTTATTCTTACTGTTGTCTCTTCCCTGGCTGGTGTCATTAGAACAGTTCGTTGCATCCCATTCGCTCCCATTAGCTCTGCTATCAGAGCCACCCAGCACGACTCCAGCACGGCTCGAAGTGCTTTCTGCGGCCCACATAGGGACTACATCATCATCTCCGAGGCACTGGCTTAATGACAAGAAAAAAAATTGGAATATATTGCACAGCGATCTGGGGAAACAACAACAAAACCCACCATTGCTGTTGTCGCCCATTGCTGCCTGCTCTTGACCCAACAACGTGTACTCCTCCGTTGGATGGATGGGTGGATGAGACACAGCACTGGGACAAACGTACTTTCACAACCCACTGATCCAGGCAATGTGCAGGGAAATATGGCAGCGGGGACCCGAAGTGCTTCCAAATGCTCTTGGAGGACCCAGCAGAGCTGTGTTCCTGGTGCTGTGGCAGCCAAAGTCCCTCCGCAGCGCAGTGTCGGGCTGATGTCCCCATCACAGTCTGCTCCTGCCCATGCAGCATCCCACCTGTGTCACAGCAAAAACATTTCTTCTCGGAGTGGGACCGGTCCCAGATCCTCTCCAGACCATGGGCATGGAGGTGGATCTGTAGGCAGGAAGAGAGGCAAACCTCCTTGCAAGGAAGGAGACAGACCCCTGGGTGCCCTGGCACTGTGAGGATGGCAGCGAGAGGCAGAGAGACCCAGGGCTGTGTGACAGCACCAGCTGACAAAGCAGCATTTGGGAGGGAAGACATCAGCATCTGCAGCGCTGACACATAAAAGAGAGGCAGCAGCTATTACAGGCGGGGACACAGGCGCTGAGAGGGCCCTCCCCCCTCCATAAAGTTGACATTGTCTCCCATGATAACTTTTCTGCTGAGGTAGGAGACACTTTACTGCAGAGTTGCACACAGCAAGTAGCTGCCCTCCCCCCTCCCCTTCCCATCCTCTCCCTCTCCCTCTCTCTCCAGCATCATTTACATCCTTAATTAGCTGTAATTCTGCAGTGCTCATTAGGGAAGGACTGGAAAATATCAAGGAGCCCACAAGCAGGGGGCTTTGGGGGAGAGGGAGGAAGAAAGGGATGCAGGCACCAGGCTGAGAGGGGATGCCCAGGGCTGGGCTGCAGAGCCAGGAGCCAGGAGCTGCTCACTTAATTTGAGTGGGATGATTACACTAATTTGGGAGCACTGATCCAGTGATGGGGTTAAAGAGGCCACACTGTCCCACCTAGAAAGGCAGAAGTCCAGAGAGCAACAGCATCTGACCAAGAGGGCTTGTTACTTCCCTGCTGGAGGATGAGGTGTCTCTGCTGGGTCATGCAGCACCGCACGCCTGATGTCAGCGGTCAGATGCAGGAGGAGGGCAGCCCTCCTTCCACTCCAAGGCAGGTGGCCACACAAACCTGCCCTGAAAGTTAAAAAAAAAATAGAGAGAACGAAAGTAAGGAAGAAGAAGAAGAAGGAAAAAAAAAAAAAAAAAAAAAAAAAAAGAAAAAAAGAAATTAGAACTCAAAACTAAAGCTGGAATATTTCCTCCAAGCTCAAATGGACAAACAGTGTGAAGATTTAATGTCAGCCCAGTTACTTGATGTAATTACTTTGGGGACCAGCAGCAGACCTGCATAGTTCTTGTCTGGACTCCTGTTTGCTCAGAAGTGTGCGCTCTGTCTGAGTGCAGCCCTGCCTCTTCACAGCCCCAGGGTAGAAGACTCCTTAGGAGGCACTACAGCCTCCTTGCCTTAGCTGCAGGGCCAGGAACAAGGAGGTTATGTGCATTGGGTAAGGACACAAAGAAAAACGGTGGCAGGGCCAGGAGGTGCCCTCAGATTTCCCAGTGTCTCTCTCTGAACTGCTAATTGTGAGCCATCTTTCCTTATCCTGTAGCACATGGACGTCTGTATGCCCACTTGCACTTGCTATTCTAGGCACACACTTGGCTATTTTTTAATTCACTGCCTCACTGTATCTTTGCTCGAGGTTAGATGTGCATGTAAAAGACTATCGGGGAATTCAGTGAAGTTGATAGAGACGGTCTTTGCAAGTCCATCCTCCCACTTTTCATTTGCTGGCAATAATGCGAACCTACAGTTCCTTGGGGCTGAGCTGTGATGGTGTGTCCCACCAAAGACTCAAAATGATTACCAGCACATGTGGCACTGATGCCCTTTTTTGCAAATATAAGGGCACGTGCACAAACGGGCACTTGCACTTTCATTTATCTTCCTCTGTATGACTTTTATTTTCACCTCATGAAGACATTTATTAACATCTTCAAATTCCCCCTAGTGTTTAGATGAAACTTGCCATAACAGAGAATCAGAATATATGAATGTGCCAGAACAGCTCAGGAGAGAACCCCGGTGAAATACAGCTTTAGAGGAGTGCTCAGGACCTTTGCAAAACTGCATTTCAGTGGTTCATAATGTTGGCTCTGGAGTTTAACACAGGTTAACACCTAACCAAGACAACTATTTACACCATTCACGCAAAGACAAATCTGGCCCACCTTTCACTATTAACATCTGGCTTCTCCTGTAGTGTTTGGTTCATAGATCAGAAGATAAAACTTCCAGTTCCACTCTACATGAAATTCCATTCTACATGAAATGCAAAGAAGTGGCAGTGGAGATTGCCTGGATCTTTAAAGCAGCACCTTCCAAAGGACCATTTAGTTAAGATTTCCAATGACAAACTGACAAAGCCAAACCTTCAGAATGGATTTTGTCCATTATCTACTATTTGGGAAGAAGGATGAAGATCAGAAAACAAACCCAAATCAGCTAGCTTCCTATTGGAGATGTTTGGACTGTACGAGGACAGGTGCCTCATCATGGCCTATGGGTGAGGAAGCGTTACAGATTCCCGAGCTGCACACCTGCTACGTCTGCATGAGAGTTTGTGAGTTGCTTCTGGATTGCTTAATGCATCAGTTGCAAGAGTTTATTTCCCTGGCCCACCTGCCCTCGGGAGCATCTCCTGCAGAAATGGGTCTGCAACCAGCGAGGCCTCCTGCTGAACCCACCCCTGGGCACCTCACCTTTCCCACAGGGCTGGGGCAGCCAGAGGGAGATGGATAGACAGGGAATGCAGCGGGCGAAAAGCAAACTCACACTACATAAATTCTTAAATGCTGTTTTATAAGGACACAGTGTTGTAACAACTTGCCAAGAACAACACTGAAATTATTTCAAGGTTTCACATTTGTTTGTAAAGTGAATATTAAAAGTGCAGGCAGCAGTCTCCCGGTGTTCCCCTGGGAACTGTTAGTGTCCGTAGTAACGAGGTCATTCCTTTTTTATTAGGAGATGGGTTTCTGTAAAGTTAAATGTGCTGACAGCCTCTTGCCTTTGATGTTGGGTTTCACCTCCG